>NC_142261.1:1859565-2014456 GCF_052056855.1 Sturnus vulgaris
ACTGCTTGAAGCCTTAAATCTTTGTCTGCTGCCTCCTCAAGCCCATGCTGTTACCATCATGCAGTTTGTTCCATCATGTGATGTGTAAATCCTGGGTGTGTGTCACAGCAGTGGTGTTTGGTACCAGAACTGTATTCTCCAGTGGTTTGGTAGGGGCGGTTTTTATGGCATCTGAACTTTAAATAACTATATCCCCTCTTTGACGTAAGAGTTTCTTGTGTTTAGCTAAAGGGATGACTCTTTCCCATTGGAAAAACCTCCTTGATCAAGTCTTTGCTTTTCTGTGGGTACCACATCATATAATTCCATTAATAAACTTTTCAAGCCCCATCTTGAAAGCAGTTAGAGCTTTTTATTTTTTTCCCCTTTTGCTGCGGAGTTTCAAGCTCATGCCAGAGTGTCAGCTTCATTTCTAGGTCACCGGTCTGCCCTTTCATTTCCCCCTCACGCTCAAGTTGGCCGGCTTGTTTTGATTTGGTAATATGTGAGGTGGTGTCCACAGACAAAACCAGGCAGGCCAGTGAAATTCATGTTTCCCCGCAGCCTTGTTCCTGTTGTGTGTGTGAATAATAATTTCCAAGTGCTAGACCAGAGGTGATTAAAAACTGTCAAAGAAATAAAACGCAGCGAAGTCTGCATTACAGGAATCCGTGTGTTCGGTGTTTTGGGAAAACTCTCTGAACCGGCAGTGGAAAAAGCCTTCAGAATTCTCATTGAAGGCTTTCTAGTCTTAAATGTCACTTATTGGGGAGGTGCTGATGAGGCAGCCTGAGCATACCCAGGCTCTGCAGGAGCTTGGTGGCTGCAGTCTGGGGGGGACCTGGGGTTAATATTGCTCCCTTTGTGCTCTTGCTCTGTGGAGCTGTTTGGGATCCAGAGCTACAGCTGAGATATTTTTGCATGCTGTTGGCACAGGCAGCTCAGCAGCAGCCTGGTGGCTGGAGCTGCTGAGCGTGACTGGCAAAGGGTGCAGGGGGTAAAAGGCTTCTCTGCAGCCTGAGAGGATGCTCGAGTGGAAATGAAGAGCAGAAAATCTTCCTGAGGAGCAGCACACGGTGTCTGCTGCTTGCTCTGAGTGAGTACGAGTGCTTGTTTTTTACTGAGCTGCAAGGCAATGGGTATTCAGAGGTTTTTATGCAACTTTGGTGTTGGGACCGTGAAGCAGTTGTCATGTCATCAGTTAAGATGTGTTGAGCATCCTTATTTTTGGAGCAAATGATCCTGCTGACAGCATGTATAGGAGGTGTCAGCCAGCCCTTTTTTTTTTCTTCTTCCTCTCTATTTTTTTTGCTTCATTTGTAGGTTTTAGTTTTGGCTTTACTTTGATATCTTGACAGGGTTGCTGCTAAAAGATTGTTGGGGTGGGGTTTTTTATTTTTTTCTTTTTTTTTTTTGTTATTGATGTCTACGTGTCTTGAGATGCACATAAAGAGCTGCTGTGGTTTTGGTCCAGGACCCAGCCAGCTGCCAGCAGCGTTCCTGAGGGCTGTGTGGTGTTGGAGTGAGAAACACTGCAGAGTTTTGGGTTTTCTCCAGCATTATGAAACAGAAGTAAAGAGAGAAGTCAGCATGTACCTTAAGGGTTGTGTTTTTATTTTAACTCTCTCACTGTGGAGAGCTGAGGTTTGCATCTTCTCCACTGAGACTGGCGCTTGTGAAATCTCACGCACTTCTGTGAATGCCCTTAAACTGTGCCAGCAGCAGAGAAGGCTGAGAAATGGGGGATTTGCTTTGCCCTGAGGTGGAGGAGTCGTGCTGCAGAGGCAGACACAAGCACCCTGGCTGCTCCTGCTTCCCCTGCCAAAGGCAGAGTGAGTTTTGGTCTGCTTCAATGAGACGAGAGCCTTAAGCTCCATCTGTGTCTTATTTTTTTTTTTTTTTCTTCTCTGCGTTTTGTTCGGTTGTGCTTTTCAAATGTCTGTGGATTTCTCCTCAGCAGGAGGCTTCAGTCGCCACACAATGTATTATTGTGTTTGCCTCGCCGCAGTTCCTCGTTTCATGCGGAAACACCTTGAACCTTTGGCTGAGTTGGAAGGTGTGTGCAGAGCCGGGCTGCTGCGGGAAGAACGTGTCCATGCACGGCTCCTCATCCTTGCTGCCGCTCCAGGCGCTCCCCTGCTCTGAGCACGCAGTCTGCACATCGCTGCTTTTGTTTTTAGACGCTGATCCCTAGGGTAAAAAGGCTGCAGCCAGAAATTAGTGAGTGTTCACACTTGCCTTTACCAACTTCTCGAGTATTTCGCCAATTAATTCTTAGGTAAACGAGGCTAAAATATATATTATAAAGGGCACAGCCAGGAATGCTGCCGTCTCTGCTCTTCTTCGCTCATTCCACTTTATGCAAAACTTGATAAAGGTGCCCGTGCTGTCTTGGCCATTTGCAATCTGCTTTACGAAACCTGTTAACCAGCAGGGAAAAAAAAGTGTAAATAAATACAACAGCTTCGCCTTGCAGCCTTGCCAAGTCAGTTTGGTGTGTGTTGAGGGGGCAGAACAATTAGTTACAGAAGCAAATGGTCTTCTCCGTGTCCTGTGCTCCTGTCACATGGCCATCTCCCAGTTTTTTTGGTAAGTGTAACAGAGAAATCTGTATCAGGAAACTATTTAAGGCATGTGCGGAGAAGGGGGGAGGCTAACAGCTGAACATTAACTTTTTGAGAAAGGTGGAGCTGAATTGTAGCTCTTGGAGGGGTTGGGGTTGTCAAACCAGGCTGATTCCTGCTCCCCTTTTTCACAGCATCTGGCTCACTTCGTTTAAGCTGTATTTCTGAAATTGGGGACTTTGGCTGTAGTGCTGGTTGAAGGAGTTTGCCACCTCGCTGCCTCTCAGCATGTTCCTATCACAGTGCTTCTCTCTCCTGTTATTTCTGACTTGAGTGGCTGCATGAATGTCTTCACCAAGCAGTCATGGTTTTGTTGAAGTCAGCACTGCTTTGTTGAAAGTATTGGTGCTGCAAGGACAGATGTGGAGCCAGGGGACACAGGGCCTGAAATCAGGGAAGAGTGGCTGTAGCTTACACAACCTGCTTGTGTTCCAAGCCTTTCTTTTGCAGCAGTGAATTTCACAGGACTGAAATTCCCTTCCAAACTTCTCTGCAGACATGTCACTTGTCTCTCTCGAGCATGGGACACAGCAGCCAATTTTGCAGAGGTGATTCAGACCCCCGGTAGGGTTCTGTGGGTGTTCCTGCAGCACTTCCAGCTTGGAGTCAAGCTCGGGCAGTGTTGTGGCAGTTCAGTCACTTCTGCCGGGATCTGGGCACCTGAGAAGGGCTGTGGCATTTTGCTCCTTTGCTGTGGGCTGGAAATGAAGTGCTTGGCTCAGAGTGGTGGCTGGGAATGTTCCTCCTGGGCAGGGCTTGGGTTTTTCACATTGTTGCTGCTTTGTTCTGGCTGTCTGCTGCAGCACCTTTGTTCTGTGAGGCTTGGCTGTGCTCAAGTGACCTGTGCTTTTGTGCCGTGGCCCTGCATATCCACAGCAAACTGATGGAGAGCAGAGTTGGGCAGAAATCGCCCCCTGTGCTGTGTGGCAGCTCCTGCAGGCATCATTCCTGGCTCAGTGAGGCACCTGATGAACACAGAGTGAGAGGAGGGTCCTTTTCTCCAGGGAGTTTAAAACTGCTCTGCCACAGGAGCCTTGCTGAATTACAAATTGCTTTTTCTCTCCCACTCTTTTCTAAATCTGCTGCTGTTGCTGAAGTTGCAGTACATTTTACTCATGTGTGCTGGTGCCTGGGTGTGAGTGTTTGCTGCAGAGTAGGGTTGTAAGCAACTGACATGATGTTGCTCATCGTGTAACTAATGACACTTAAAATGTTTGTTTGTTTGTAATATACTGCGGTCTCTTTCCAGGCTCTGAAATTGAGACAAGCTTCAGCTGTATTTGACATGGTGTTTGGGGAGATGGACAGCTTTCTGTCACTTCTTTGACAGATTGACTTTTTAAGAGAAAACAGAGCAGCTTTCTGATATATATATATTTTTTTTTCTCTCCCCCACTCAGAACCAAAATCCAGGTGGAGGGCAGAACTCAATGTGCATTCTGTTTATTTCTACGTGCAAATGCATCTTCTTGATGTGTCATTAACCTGGTTGAGCTCAGGCGCTATTTTTAGCAGCCTTATGGTGCATGGACAAGGAACAGCTCCAGGGAGTGTTTGTGAGCAGCCCAGCCCAGGGTGTTGGCACAGAACCCAGGGTGCCAGGTTCTTTCCTTCCTCCCTGCCCGGCCAGGGCGCCTGGAGGGGCTGGATGAGCTCCCCTGTCCCCGGTCCCACACAAGGAAATCTGTGTAAAGCATTATTCTTCAGCTCCTGTGGCCATGGTAACCGACTGGGATACATCAAACTTGACTAATTAACCTAATGGAGAGTCGTTTCCAGGCTGAGTCTCTCCCCTCGGATTTCAGAGCCCAACTTGTGTTGTCTGATCCTCCAGCAACCTCCAGAGCCAGCACAGACTTTTTTCAGAGTGGTTTCTTTCACAGGTTTCTTTCCCAGGTTAATTTGAATTGGGGAGGATGGCTCAAATCAGTCAGATCAGTCTCTTGCTCTGCATTTCCCCTCTCTTGGTAATCTCTGATTCCCATGAAAGGAGGGTCCCAAACTCGGATGGGAAAAACTTGCTTTGATTTCTTCCTTGGATTGGATGAGGTGAAAGTGGATGCTTTCCTGCATTTCTCCTATCTCTGCACAGAAGGATCTCTGCCACCCTGACTTCCTGTTTAAAAATCTGTGAAATCCTCATGCTTGAAACAAAACAGCACATCCTGGAGATGTCTGTGCACATCTTCAGGTTCCTTCATCTTAATGTACTAGTTGAAGGCATTGCTGCTTTGCACTGTTTCTCCTGGGTTTAATTATTATTTCAGTGATTGGAGCTGCAGACTGCAGCAGGGACTTAAGAGTTCAGCCTCAATTAAAAACCACCCTGTGCCAGGCAGATAGCAGCAGGCAGCTCTGCTATTCTCAAGTGTCTCCAGCAGTCCATCGAAACACCATGTGATCGGCTCAGTTGAGAAATCTGAGTAGGCAGAAAGCAGTTTCTGGGATAAACCTTGTGAGTGCTTCTCAAAATAGCCTGAAAGCAAGGTTTTGCTTTCCACAGCCACTCTTGGTCCTTGAGGCTGGTCAGAATTTTTTGTGGATTACTAAATGTTGAGAAGGTCTGATCTTCAAAAACCCTAAGATCTTTTTCTTTTTTCTTCTCCTTTTTGATGCTGCCTCTGGTATGTATAAACTTAGAGGATTTGCATTTTCATGTCGTTTTAGCTTTAATTGTAAGTACTGGGACCTTCCTTACTTGCAGTTCTAGCTTTTTATATTTTTCAGCAAAGCTGATGACCTCGTGTTTGACCCTTGGAAACCTCTTGGGCAGCCCAGCAAACAAATGTGGTGTGAGAAGAGCACATGATAGTAGCCTGAGCTATTACACTGGTCAGTCATTGACCAGGACTCTTGTGGGTTTTTTTTTGTTTTTTTTTTTCCTTTGAAGATCTGCTTCATCATTGGCATTGTAACCCTTGCTGTGCCAGGCACCTGGAGGGGTTTGCTGGCTGTTCCCCGTGATGCTCAGGGTGACAGGGAGGTGGCAGGGGGGGGCTTTAAAGAGTCCAGAGCTGTAATCAGGTTTTACTGGGGAAGAGATTGTCACTGATATCCCTGGGATTTGGCATCTATATAAATACACGAGCCAAGCTCTGTTTAAGCGTGTAGGTTCACGTCAGTTCATTTGTCTGGGAATGGGGTGGGAGCATCTCACGACCGTGGTCCTTCTGTGTGATTTCTGTTCCCGGTATAACCCACAGTCTGAGGTGGGGCTTGCTGAGGCTAAATCCCTGTAAATGCTGCAAGTGACTGCTTCAGACACGGCTGATGGCAGGACCAGTTGAGAGATGGGAATAAAAACTCAGTGGCTAAAAGTGATGGGGAGCAGTGCCCATGGGTCGGGGTGCTGCCTGCAAGCTTGTGAAGCAGCTCTGAGATCTCGGAGTTGGGAGTTGTTTTTCCACTTTTATTTACTGTAATACCTCTGGGTGACACGGAGCGTTCAGGAGATGCTGCTAAACTGAATTCTACAGCTGAATTCACACCGGAGAAATGGAGAATTGCTTCTTTTTGTTGGGGGAAAAAATAAATCCGCTTTTATCGCATCCTTGTTATCCCTACAGCTTGTGGCTTGGAAAATGAGAGAAAATTGATAGGGCAGAGTGACATGTGCAGAGAGGTAAGATCCTGCCTTTCTGTGGGCCTCATTTCATGAACTTTCTTGTCCTCCACGCGTTTGCTGATGTGTCAGTGGAACTGAATTTCGTTGGCAAAAAATGTGTTTTGAGTGGATATCTTAGATTAACTCCCAGTTGCCTGCCTGAGGGTGATTTTAAGGGAGGCTTCCAGCAGCATCCCTGCTCTTGCTGTGTCTTTGGCTGTTGCTCCCCTCTCCCCCAGACTGGCTGTCTGCACAAGGGGCTTTTCTGCAGAGAGCAGCCTGTGTTCAGTGCTCACGTACTGTGCAGAAGCCATGAAAAATGTTTTTCAGATGACAGTGATTTGGGGGTAGCTCTAGAAAATAATTTTCTGCTGGTGGATAGTACCAAACTATTTCCTTTCACCCACTCCCTCCCTTCCCCAAAACAAAAGAAGAGATGAAAGGATTCATTAGGAATTATTCACTCAGCTCTGCCGCCTGTCTGAGATCTGGCTGTCTGCGTTCATCCCCCAGCTCAGGGAAGGTCAGAGGGCATCTCCCTGGGGAGGATTTGCTGTTGACTGAATTGCACTCTGTCATTATCCCGCTGGATAACGAATGCAGTGGCCTCATTGGCACTGGCTTCAGAAAAAAAGCAGCACGGTCATCTGCATGTGGCCTTGAGGGGAGAGGAGAAAACCTAAGGAGAGTGGTGTGGAAAATCCTCATTTTGTGGGAAAGGTATGGGACAGAGGCAGGCAGTTTGGCACAGTGCTGTACCTGCTGCGTGGTGCTGGGCAGGTCTGTACTGCCCTGCACCTCTGTGTTATCTTCTTGGAGCTGGGGGAACACAGCAGGAGGGTTTAAAGGACAAAATTCCGTCTGATGAGGGGAAACTAGTTAAAGCTGCTCCTGTTTTCTTCAGTAGAAAATGTGGCATGCTTGTGACACAGTTTGAGAGATTTTAATGAGATTTAAACAATTTTTTTTTTCCTCCTCTTTTGTTTTGTTTTCAAATAGGTTTCCTGAAAGAAAAACATACAAATCCCCCTGAGCTAATTGGTGTGTGATTTGAATTCAGCTGCTACCTTGGAAGAGCTCTTCCAGCAGCTGATCTGAAAACAGCCTTTCCCACAATATTGTGGTTTGTCAGTCAGTGCTAAAGGATCTTGAAGTTCCTGGTGGGAAGGAGAGAGATGTGTTTTGTTTGATATGCTGCATCTTTTAGCTCGAGTGAGAGATGTGTGAAAGACCCTAATGGAGAGAAACTCTCAGAGGGATAAAACTCAGGGTAGCTGGAAATATGTAAGAAACAGTTGTGGGCACCAGGAGCCCATTGGGCTGCCTGAAGAAAATCTGCATTTTAAGCACTAATTTCAGATGTTAGCCACTGCCTTGTGCCTTGATCTTCTGGCAGCCGCTGGTTTAGGAGGGTTTAATGCTGTGCCCTTCCAGCTTTGTGGTTGCTGGATGAGTTTGTGCTGGGGGTGGCCAGATGCAGCCCTGAGAAGTAAAATATTAAGCTTCAAATGTTGGCCTTGATTGCCTTCAGGCTAAGTTGGTTCCCTGGAAGATGCTGTGATAAAATTGCTGGCCCAGGTAATTTGTGTCCTGATGATGAGCAGCAGAGAGGAGGGCAAGAGTTTGTGTGCCTGCTTATTGCTGTCATCTGTCTTGCAATCAGGTATTTATGAAATGGCCTTTTGTGTTGCAGTGCGGGGTGTGTGAGTGCATATTTAAGTGGTTTGTAAATATAGTCAGTTGCTAGATTGGATCAAATCATCCTCTTAACAAATACAGACAGTGATGTTTGGCATCTGGGTGTTTTGACGGTAAAGTACAGAAGGAGGTGGTCTTGGTGAGTTTAACATCTTGTACCCGAAGCGGGGCAGTAATTGCTTAAAATCACTGTAATTCTGCTACCAGCATTAAAGGATATAAAATTATCCTGTGCTGTGATAAAAAAAAATACAGCTGCCTGAAAAAGTTGCTCTAATCCAGGACAAAGTGTGTGTGACTGGTTGTGAATCAGTTTAATTTCTTCTGGGGTCTGACCCTCTGGATTCTTATCGCTGCAAGGAATCCTCCTTGGAAGGCAATCATCTCCAGGCTGGTGCTCAGCTGAGTGATGCATGACCAAGTAGTAGCTTGTAGCATTTATGAACTGGGGCAGAAGTAGATCCCTTATTCAGACAGAGCTGTATAAGCCTCCAGTGCTCTATACTGGAGGCCCCAAATTTGCCTACGTTGTAAATAAGTCTGTGGCTGTGTGCTTGTGTGTTTCTTTTTTTAAGCTGAAGGCAACCCCTTAAGCTCTTTTCTGCAGGTCTGTTCAAGCTGGGGCATGGGGAATTCCTAAGAGGATTATCATGGTTTACTTGATACAGAACTTGAACTTGAGCAATGGCTTATCTTATCAGTGATAAAAGACATGGAAATGAAGTTTACGTAACCAAAGAGGCCTTGAACTGTGGCTTTTTTTTTTTTTTCTCTCTTCTGGAAACTGGAATGACAGATCTCCTGAGTGCTCTGCTCACAACTGCTGTGTTTGTTATCTGGTGTATACTGCCTACTTACCACTGGCATTTATTTCCAGTGCTGTGTTTGGAGCTGTCCTCTGAAAAAAAAATACAAGAAAAGAGGTTGAGGCAGAGGCTCAGCAAGAGGAGTTGTGGGCATTTCTGCTTTTTCAGGAAAGCCTGGTGTCCTTGCTGGAGAGGCTGGTGCCCCATGGCTTGGTTGCAAGCCCCTGTGTTAGTTATTACACTGAGCTCAGCAGATGATTTGAAGAGCAGCAGAGAGCAGATCCACTTCACCGGTGGGCTGTGAGCACAGGGCTGGAAAGGCCCAGAAGCTGAGAGTAAACTTCACCCTGAGAACCAGAAAACACCTGGGAATAGATGAAGATGCCTTGTCTGTAAATGAGTGGGGAGGGCCAGGATAATGTCTTTGGTGGCAGCTAGAGAATGACTGCAGACAAATGTGTGCTGCCGTGCTGTGGCACAGGGTGCTTGCAGTGCCCAGCCCTCTGCAAGGGTGAGGGAGGTGGTGGAGGACGAGAGAGCTCTGATCTCAGCCACACCGATCCCTTGGGATGAGCTGAGCAGCTGTGAGCACAGCAGGGCTGCAGGGCAGGACAGCCTGGGCCACCTGCCCGGGGCACAGGGTTGCCTCCCTCCATCAGCCTCTGCCCCCTCCCCTCTGCTGCAGCACACACACAGTGCTCAGCAAGCAGCTCTGTGTGTGACCAGGCATTGGCAAGAGGAGAGGAGCCTTTCCACCCTTGCCACATGACAGTGGGTTTGCCTGCCCTGCTGTCCCACACCTGCTTTGTCTGTGCTGCGTGGGAGGAATTTTATTTTATTTTTTTTTTTTTTTTGAGCTCTTGCTGTCACAGATTGTGACAATGCCACAGAGGTCTGGGCTGTGCCGTGCTTCCCACAGAAGGACTCAGCAGACAGTCGAAGGCTGGCAAGCTGACAGCACTTATTAGAGGTAACCTTCAGGAAATGCCACACACAGCCCTCGCTGAGCTTTCTGGCTCCAGGCACATACAGTATTTACACCACGCTTCTTGAGTTTCCCTGCAGGCTCTCAGCCTGCAGCTGCCTTTCTGTGCCCTGCCACCTGCCCTGTGTCCTCATGCTCCAGTGCCTGGCCTGGGTTCTGGCTGCTCTGGCAGCATCCCACCATGCTGGGGGGGCTGATGGCCCCAGCTCTCCCTCTGTCCTTTGGCCTCCTAAAAGGTGCTTGTTGTAATCCAGTTCTGGTAAAGCCAGCACCAAGTTTTCACACTTGTGTGTGCAGGAATGAGCTGTTAAGAAGTGCAGCACTTGCACAGCAGCTCTTTGTTAAAATGCAGGGGAATTAGGTGGGATCAGCTCTTTTCACTGTGCAGGTGACTGGCTGGAATGGCTGTGTGTGGAGTTAAAAGCCAAACCTTACGCATTAAGGTTTGAAACATTTTTCTCAGGTTGTCTTGATGGTGTTTTTTCATCCTACGTGGGGTAGGAGGAAGGAAATGTGATACTATCTGGTTCTAGTAAATGACAGTGCTGTAGAGCACCTGAGTACTTTGTGATGCCAGAGCCCGGACTGGGGAGGTGTGGGGAGGCAGCGTTGTGCACCCCATTGCGACATTTGCCCCAAAAACAGCTCAAGTATTTTCTCTGCTTCCCAGCTGAGAGGTTGGGGAGTGTATATCTGAAAGGTGGGCTTACAGGATGTGCTCAAGCCTAGCCTTGCTCTGCTGTCCCCAGAGTTGGTGGCTCATGTGTCTTCTACAGAGCAAGAAGTGACTTTTTTCCAGCAGCTGGAGTTTGATCCACCCACTCTCATCCTGCTCCTTGTAGTGTGCACAAGTTGCCTGATGCTCTGCTCCTTTCAGTGGAGGGTCAGCTGTGATCCTTCACCAGTGAATCTGCTATAAAAAGCATTATAAAAGTATAAAAAGCAGAAGAGCTGCTTGTTGTTACCCTGTTTGGGGAGATGGGAACTCCCTGGTGGAGTTGTCCTCTGGGATACTCCAAAGCCTGTTTGGGCACATGCTCTTAGACAGATACAAGTCTTTCCTCCCTGCTACCTTGTGAGAACTGTCAGAGGGGAACCCGTGGAGTGGCATTAAAATCCCACTTTATTACTGTTAATTTCCCATAATACTCAGCCTCGGAGTGCCTGGTTGCTTGGCCCTGCTCGGTGGGGAAGAGCAGGACACACTGCCTCAAGCTGAGGTCTCTTGGCTGTGTCAGCTCTGAATCCTCTGCTCCTCTGGTGTGGATTTAATTTCCACGGTGCTGCAAATGCTTCCCCAGTGCCCAGCTATCAATGGAAAAGCAGTGGGGGGGGGGGTCTGCAGGGGGGTGGTGATGGTGGGGAATGACTCGTGGTCTCCATGGCAACCCACAGACGATAAATGGATCAATGTGCTGTTCTGCACCATCTGAAGCTCAAGCGGCCCTGCCTAAATCTGGGGGCTGCCTTTGCCTGCCAGGTCCTGCTGCGTGGGGTCATTATTGTGAGACAGCTCAGCCTTCCCACCGGTGTGCCTCCAGCATCTTGCTGGGTTTGCCACAGAGCGTGTGGGGTTTGTGCTGGAAACCCACACTTGGGGATTTGGGTGTTTAGAGCTTCACCACTGCTTTGGGTTTAGGTGCTGTTATGAGCAGCTGGCCAGGCATCCAAGTCCTTGGGTTTGGAAGGGGTAAAGAAAAATGGCTGGCTTCCCTTCCAGCACTTTTTAAAACCTTAGGCTCTTTCTGCACAAGCACAGGAAGATTTATATATAAATTTTTTTTTCTTGTTAGTTAAAGGCTTGGAATCCTGGATTAGATTTGTATTGGGGTGGTTGGTAGGGATAGCTGCCTTTGTTTTTGCTTCTGGTAGTGGGATAAACAGAAAATCTGTCTTCAGTGTTTCCAATGACTACCATTTACCTACAAAAGAATATATTGATCTTCCCCCATTTGATTGCATAACAACTTACCTTGGTCTGAAGTTTCCAATCCACTGCTTTTTAAACGAGAGTCTTTCCAGTGCTGAGGTCTTTCATGTGCTCTGGAGTCTCATACCTGGCTTGGGCTCAACCAGAGGCTCCCCAGTTCTCAGCCAGGACCAGGGACTGGTGTGACTGGAGCCAGTGGAAGGCAGTGGCTGTGGGAGGGGATAATCCCAGGTGTCTCCAGTGCCCCAAATCGAAGGGATCACTTTGTTCCAGTGTCGAAGGCTGGCTGTGGTGTTGAGGATGTGTGCACAGGAGCTCAGGATCCGAGGCCCTGCCTGGCCTCGGCTGCTCTCACATCTGGGGACATCAATGCTTTTCCCTTGCAGCAGGAGGAAAACTGTTGCCTTCTATTTTGCAGAGGGGCCTGGAGAGAGGAGTTGCCAGAGGCTGCACCTGAGGCTTGTGATGAAGCTGGGAGTACCTCACAGAGCTCTTGAGCTTGAGTTTTCTGCCCAGATGTACATCTGAGATCAATACTGCTGTCTGTAGTGCTCTTCACACCTTGATTTCCAAGTGCCTTTTTGGGATGATTGGAGGCACTTTGATTCCTTGGCCAAGGGTGTTTGGGCAGGGATGTGTGTGCTTTTCACTTCTAATTCGTGGTGTTATGTTTGTAATTTGGTTCATGCAGACAGGGAGACCTGCTGCCTGCAGTGGGGTGGAAAATCCCCAAAATATTCTCTGAAACCACTTTGTGTTGTGGTTCTGTCTGTCCAGCTCTGCCTGCATCCCCTGGCATGTCCTGCAAGCTGCCAGTGGGGCTGTCACACATCCAGGGGTCCCTTTTGGAGATCACTGTTGCTGATTATAAAGGCTCAATTGTGAGACAGTCTGGCCAAATGATCTGAGGTAATTCTGTGCAGTGCAGCACTGAAATGTCCAAGAAATCTGCCATCTCTGTTGCCTTGTGAATAATTTATGGATCTCTTGACTCCAAGCTCATAAAAATCGATAACTCTTCGTGGATTTTTTTTCTTCCCAGCAGCAGCTTGGTTAAACTGTCCCATTCTTTTGAGTTGCTGATATTGAAAGGCTGTGGCTTGTTCGCTTACCCTGAGCCATGTTTTCTTTTTCACAGCAAAATTGATTTGGGCTTTTCCACAGAGCTGCCTGTCATTGTTCTTCACCAGGATGTTTGGCTCAGGCTACTGAAGGAGACAACCTCCCTGCACCTTTTCCATGGGCTATTGAGAGTATTTGGGCTGTTAAAACTCCTGCTCTGGGCCAAAGCTGCAGAGTTTGGAGAGGTTGAAGTATTTGGGTGTCGTGCTCTGGCTAAAAAGAGGTTTTAGCAGCTGCTGGGATAGCTGGCAGCACCAGGCCAGTTCCTGCCAGTACAACTTGCAGCCCCCTTAGCCCAGTAATTCAGATATGGATATGTTAATTTATTCCTCTAATTTCTAGGCCTGTCTCTGAACACTGAAGCGTTCTCATGATCTTTGCTCCCTGTCAGGCTTGGAAACGAAGCCTGAAGTGTACCAGTAACAGCTGTGCCCTCTGTGTTGGGTTATTATCCTTTCAGAATTTAATAACGTGACACCCCTTTTTACTGGATCGCTTGTCCTTCCCTCTAGGAACAGATCGATAACAGACTTGTATCTGCTATTTGGATGTAATTGCTGGTGTCAGCTGATGTCTGGTGCTGTTTCTCCAAACAGTCCTGGGAAGCTCAGTAGGCTGTGGGGAGTGAGGATTTCTTTTCCAGACTGGTGTTGCACCACATCCAAGAGCCCTGAAATAAAGAGATGGTTTTGCAGAGAAGTTTCCTTGCTCCCTTCTCTTCCTGCTTCTATTTGGTGATATGAGCTGGGGAAGGGGGAGAGGAGAAATGGAGCCTCCAAAGGCAGTGGTGGATAACTGTGTCTGAGCCACAGTGCTGTGTTTGGAGGGCTCCAAGGGAATTAAAACTGAGTGCTCAGCAATGGTCCCGGTCTGCAGAGCACAGAGATTTCACAGGTTAGCTGCAGACGATGCAGGAAGGGTTTGGCTTTGAGGGGGGAGAAGGCAAGAGGGTTCTCCATTGCAAACAATTTATTCTTGCTGAGTCTTTAGGGTAATTGAAGAGGGTAATTGCTGTACTTTCATGCATCTAATCCACGGGTTGCCTGGGGAAGAAGGAGGAAATGATTCAAGTGTAGGAAATAGGAGAGGTTTATTCCAAGGCTGCCCACCTCCTGCCTGGTCCTCCCTCTTCCTAGTCCCAGTTTTCTCCCTGGTTGCAGGGATCCTTTGCTGGAGTAATTGATGGCATTCTTAGCTGTTGGGAAAGAGAGAGAGGGTGAGTTGTGGGTAATCTGAGGACTGTTTTTCAAGGGAGCAGTACTTTTTTTTAATGAGTGGGTTTGAGGTGAGGATTATGTGCATGGAAATATAGTACGCAGAAAATAGAGGACTGTAGTAACTCTAAAAAAAAGTCTGCAGTATCTAGAACTTAAAAAAAGACTTTATAAATACTTCCTAGCCATGGAAGTTGGCCTGTGTAATCCTACAAGGAAAGAGAAGCTGAGTGATTGATGGTTGGCTCCATCCTGCTTTATCCCTAGATACAGAGTACTGTATTAAATATGGTTGCCTCTTGGTATCACACACATAACAAGAGGCATAATATTAAGTTACAGCCTGTGTAGCTGTCTGGGAGAGGAGGTCCATGGGATGGCATTCCTGCCTCATTTCCATCTGTGACAAAACTCCCATAGATGGAGTCAAGGCTGGGCTCTTGCTCTGTGTATTTGTTTAATCACCCTGTCTCCAGAGAATGCAGAACTGCTGGGAATTGCAGAAGTGTTTCATTAAGAATTCTTGATGCCCGTTTTACTAGCTGAAAGCTGCGTGCCAGCATGGGCATATTTTTGTTTATTTATAACACCTGCATTTACAGCGCTGCGCAAATCATCTGGAGAATGGGATGAGTACTTAAACCCCCGGGGGGGAGGTATTTGGAAATATAAAACCTGCCCTGTGCAGCTGCATGTGCTTCCACTGGCCAGAGCTGTGACCTGCAGTTGGCCTGTGCTATGTACTGCACTTCCCTCTCTTTTCTCTTTTTTTTTTTTTAATTTTCATTATTATTTCTATTTTTGTACCCAGCTAAACTGAGAGGTGGAGGGGCGGGAGAGCAGAACAAGATAGACGGATATAATGGGGCTAAATCCTGCCCAGCTGTTTTCTCAGCAGCCATCTCCCTTACAATCCCAAGGAAATAAATGCTCCTCTTGAGGGTCCTGTTGGTTAATGATGATTTGAAGAGTGCACACAAACATCTCTGCAGATGCAGCCTGCCTGTGAGATTCCGGTCATGCAGCGAGCCCTGGGACCCCGCTCCTCTCGCATTCAGCACGATGATAAATCATTCATAGCCTCAGCAAATGCAATTCTCATCCTTGCACTGCACATAAACAGCCCAGGACCCTGAAGAAAGCCTGTGTTTGTAGTCCTTGGAGGATGAGGCAAGTGCTGTGACAGCTGGGAGGATCTGAAATTAAAGTTATGGGAAAGGCTCTGAGTGCATGAGTGTAAAAGCAATTTGGTATTGGGTGGGTGGTTTTTTTTGTAGCTGTTCTGGGGTGATGAAGGGTGAACAGGGATGTGCTCGTGTCCTTACGAATCAAAAATATTGCTGTGCTTATATGCCTTGTTTTGTAGGGATCTGATTGCAAACATTGATTGTGATGTGTTATGTGTGGTTCTGGTGTTCAAGATAAGGGGAGAGGTAAACGATGGAGAAATGGAGGAGTTCTTATTGTAGTTGAGGGAAATGCAGGCTGGTGAGGATCTCTGGGTTTTGTTTGTTTGTTCCAGGCTGAAGTGTGCAGCAGGTTGGCTGGGTGTAGGGTGAGCCTGGAGTCAGCTACAGCTTGGACAAGCAGCCTTGTGTAATATCCAAAGCAGGGAGGAGTGGCAGCTGTGTCCACATGAGCTGCTTCTCCTGAAGCTGGTGTGGAAAGGGAGAGCTTGAGGGAGGAATGGGACATTGTGTGCACACCAGGATCTCGGTGTGTCTTGCTTCAGGTCTGGTTTGAACAGCTCTGCTCTCCTCTGAGCTCAGCTCATGGCCAGCATGGCCCTGGTTCCATTAACATCTGTGCTTGCTTCCCCCTTTATGGGCAGTGTGTGGGTTTGTTGGTGTTTCAGCCTTAATCCCCTGGAAACCCCGGTCAGGGGAATGCCCTTGGCCATGAACAGCTGGCCAGAGTGTGGAGAGGAGGGACACTGGCCTGGAGAGCTCCATCTCTGCTGTTCCAAGCAGAGATTCAGCCCTTGAACTTCACTCCTGTCTAATTCGGGTTTCTGGTAATGAGCGTTGCACACTGAGCCCCTACAGGGAAAGGGAAAACACACACGCACCTACACGGGCTCTGGAAATGTCAGAATTGGGCTTGCTGAGAAGCTCAAGCCCAAGCATGACCTACTTTGAGACTGTTGTAATCTCTAGGGGAATGCCCTCTGGATTAGATCACTGTGATCCTATCAGTTTGTGCTTCAGGCTGGAGGAAGCACTGACAAAGTTTCTTATTTTCCCTTTTTGTGCGGGAAGTTTGTTTTCTTTTCTCTTTTCTTTTTTTCCCTTTTCCTTCTGACACTGAGACTTGAGACCAGCAGAGATGTTTGGCAAGTACAACAGCCTTGGGCTCTGCTTTTCTATTATGCGTCTGTGCTGAGCACCTTTCAAGGCTTCCTTCTGTACCATGGAGCAGCAAAGTCCACCCTTGTTTGTGTCTCAATAAAATTGTCTGGTAGAGGCTCTGGTCCTGGCCATGGAAAGATGCTGCAGCTGATCCCTCCAGTACCATTTTAATATTCAGCTGTTTCAATCTGTTTGTTTGGGTTTGTTCTTTTTGTCTGATCTGCTGCACTGAGAGATGCTTTAATAAAATGTGAGAAATTTTCCAACCCTTGTCTTTCCTCTTGTCACCAGCCATTGTTTATGTAAGAGCTTGGAATCTTTCTTTCTTTTTTTTCCCCAACTAAAAAATTGCTTCCAGAGCTCAGCAAGGATGTGCATATCCACAGCAAGAAGGAAATAAACAGGGAGGCTGCATTTAATTTCAGTGTCTGCCAGAAAGTGGGAAGCCAGCACTTGCCAAGGAAAGATTTTTGGAATAGAGGTGTACCACACTTAATTTTCCAGGAGACTTTCTGAAAATAAAGAAGCTGGAATGGAAATAAAGCTTGCTGTGATGAAGAGAAATCGCTACCCTGTTTGGCTGGGAGTTTGGCCTTTGATTGCAGAGGTAGCTTTGCCTCGGGTGGCTCTGGGGGCTCTCAAAGAGGCTTTTCTCCATCTGCACTACCTGGCACAGTGAGAGCAACGAGGAGCGAGGGGTGTTTGGTCCACTGGTGTGAATTGTTCTGCCAGACTTCAAAGAGAAGTGGAAATACCTAATCTGTCGCTTTCAAAGGCAGGAATAAAATATTCTGATAGATTCTAAATGGAATCACATCAGCGGTGCCTCTTCCACCTTTGCCTTTGAGCTGCTCACTGATCTTTCTGATTGGGGTAATGCAGTGAAGAGGATACAGTATTCCCTTGAGGGGAGCAGCTTGTGAACATTACTGTTCAGTCAGCCTGAAAAGCTCTATTACAGACAGATTTAGACCCGTCTTTGTGTGCTCAGAGGCACAGCCCGGCTTCCGGGAGCAGCCTTTGTCTGGAGGACAGGTGCACGGGGGGCTGAATTATATTTACCCTTTTTTATCTGCTGCCTGCACCGCTTTCACCTGCTGTCTCTGGGAGGGGAGGGGGCTGTGGTTCTCAGGTCTGGGAGGATGTGCCCTGCAGGACTGCAGCAGCATGGCTTGCTCAAGCCCATCTGGGTTTGGCAGCTCTCCAGGCACCTCTTGAGTTGTCCTCTGTGAGACCGGGAAGGTGAGGCTAGGAGCAGATTAGCAAACAACCCAGCCCGTATTGATTTTCTTCGTTTCCCACATATCCTGCCAGGTTTGTGTGCAGCAGCCTGGCAGCTGGGACTTGTGCTGGTTGCCAAAGAGACTGGAGAGAGCTCACAGTGTCTGTGGGGTGACGTGGGGGGCTGCCTTGCCACGGCCATGGATTTTCCATTTGTCAATGTGGTCAAGCTCAGTTGGTTGTCATGTACGAAAATTGGGTGAGACGTGCCTGATATTTGCTGCTTTTGCTGTCTTGTGTATTTCTGTGCCTTAGTACTTGAATTTCAATCCCGAGAGCCTGGTCTTGCAGTAAAAAGCACTTTTTTTGCACATGGAAAACGTCCCAGAAGGTCTCTGTGTGTTACTGAGAGCTGCTGAAGACAAGCGGGGGAGATTAAAGTCAGGTGGATAAACCATCAGCCTCGTTAAATCTGCTGTGAGAGTGTCTTCAAGGTTTTGTCTGTGTTTCCAGAGTTCTGTAATAGCTTGCATTGAGCTTGAGGAGATGTCATGTAGGAGTTTTTTGGATCAATATGAATATGGAAAAGGGAGAGGATTTCCTGAAAGCACAGTACAGACTGTTCTCTGTGTCTTGCAGCCACACTGGCACATTTGAGAACATACCTTTTTATCTCTGTCCTTGTGCTCTTTGTGTCCATCCCTTGAGGAGTTCCAGCAGCACAGGTGGGATTGTTCAGCCTTCACAGAGATGCAGCTCTTCCATCCTTCCCTGGGCCTGCCTCTGATGCTTTTTGAGTGTTGAGCCTCCCACATGTCCTGAAAAGTCCACAGGCTTCCCTGCCTTGCTGTGCAGAAGCAGCACAGCTGGAAACAGCAGAGCGAGTGCCAGCTGCTCCCTGACACACTGGGATTGGGAGTTCCAAGAGAAGCAGGCTCTAAAGCTCTTGTACTGAAACTGAGGGGGAGGCATTCCTTGGACAGCCACAGAAATCTGTGTCAGGGCGGTTTTGGTGCCCTGGCTGCTGTAAGAAGAGCAGAACTGTTTCCTTTCATGCCTGGAGGCTGTGTCTCCTCTCAGCAGGAGGGAGGGCACATGATGCTGTGCCCGGGGTCACAGCCTCTGCCATGGCCATGCCTCTGGATCGTGTCCACTGGGATGGCAGGGTGCCTTTGAGGCAGCCAGGCCACAGCAGCAGGAGCAGCTCAAGGAAGGGTCCCAGCAGTGGCACGTTGGGGTGTCCCCAGGAAGGGTCCCAGCAGTGGCACGTTGGGGTGTCCCCAGGAAGGGTCCCAGCAGCGGCACATTTGGTATCCCAAGGCATGGCCAGGGGCAGCTCCACAGAACATTTACCAGGGCTGGCTTAGCACGGCCACAGCTGTGGGTTCGGGTGCCAGGGAAGATGATGCAGAAGGGGAGGGAGGAAGGAAAAGCTCCCTTTGAGAAATGGCAGGGACAGCAGGAGGGCTCTGAGGGGGAGGCCTGTTGATTACACGCTCATCTCAGTTTCTTTTGTGCCTCTCTTCCAAGGCACAACTGCGTGGACAAAGAAACCCTGTGCAGCAGTCTGAGGAGGATGGTGGTGGAGCAGGGGCTGATGCAGAGTCTGATCTCTTTGGGCTTTAACCAAACTTTGCCAGCAATCCTGACTCCCTGGAGGCAGCAGGATGTCCCTGGTGGGACAGGCTTCCTCTGTCTTTTTCCTTTTCCTACAAGAGTTCTGGCGTTGGGGTGGGGTCTGAGAGCTCTGCTGAAGGCAGCTAGCGTGTGGGCTCACTGAGCAGCTCTGAAATGTTGAGGATGTCTTTGTGCGTCACTGTAGGAATCCATAAAAGTCCTATTCATGCAGTTGGCATTATAAAGTTTAAAGAACCATTTATGCAGGGAACTAGTCTTGCCCCTAGAAAGAGATAGCTGGCTCAGCAGCTGCGTGCAGCTCAGTTGTCGCCACATGGTCTAGGATTTATTCTGCTTGTAAAATGCTGCATTTAAGGAATGCTTCCCCCAAAGCCACTTGTGCCACATTCTTTGTATCTGAGTATATTCCCTTATCTTTCAGCTCCCTGCTTTCCAAGTACAATACAGATTAACTGTGGAAAATGTCCAGTTCCTCTGGAGGTGGGCAGTGGTGACTGTGAGCCATCTTCTGAATTGGGAAGCTGAAAAGAAGCATCAAAATGGTTTACCTGTTTGGAAACTGGGACACCTGTGGTGTTTTCAATTCACATTGACATGCCTGGATTTTTCTCTTTCATTGCATTTGGGTGCCTGTTCCTGCATCAGAGGCCCTTCATTGTAAGGATAGTTTTGCTCCTCAAAATTACACCTTCCCTAAGTCTGACAGGGAATGCTGCATTGTCTTGTACTTGAGCCAGAAGGTGAGACCTGCAGGGCTTAGCATTTGTAGGGCATGTCTGTCATCCAGGAACTGTGCAGAAGACAGATCTTACAGCAGTCCCTCCTCATGTTATTCTGTGGATGTTCATTTCTATGTGGGAGCTGGGGACAGCCTGCTCCTGGGAAACTCTCCCTTTTTAGGAAGGAATGAAGAGCTAACGTGAACAGGCTGTGGAACCACCTTGGCAGCTGTCCTTGAGTAGGTTCTTTGGCTGGAAAACCTGAGCATTCCTGCGTTGTGGGCTGTCTGGAGAAGGACATTCTGGGTGGATGTAGTGTGTGACCATCTGATGGGAGCAGATTGCTTTTCACTCTGTGCACCTCATGCTAAAAATACCAGGGTGTCATGGGAAGGGAATGGTGTAGGTTGGAAAGCCTGTGTGTGGGCAGAGGTATGGTAGCAGCCTGTTCCTTGGGAAATGCTGAGGGAGCCCAGCACCATTGGAGCAAGGAGCCAGCCCGTGGAGAACCAGGCATTGCAGCCTCTCACAAAGGGGCATGGTCTCCTGCAGGAGAATGGATGTTCCTCGTGGTGTTTGAGAGTGAAATGTGGTGGGTGATGCAGCTCCTTTCCCAGGTTTCTTACAAATCTGGCTGCGTCCTCTGCATGTCACTGACCGAGTAACACACTTGTTTTGTTGATTTGGAGTGGGAAAACATAGCTGGAGTGGGAGTGCACATGGCAGATGCTTGTGTTCTCTCAGAAAGCCTGGGGGTAGTAAAGACCTAATTAGCATTCTTGTGAAGGCAAGTCACAGGGAGACTCCAAGATTTAGGTTTGCAAGGAGGGAATTGGCATCAGTGAAAACAACAGATTGCTGGAAATGTGCAAGCAAAGTACTTGATGCTCTGGTGGAGGAGAGAAGGTGGCATGGCAGGGGTGGTGGGAGCAGTCAGGTACAGGGTACAAGGGCACAGACTTGCTTCAACATTGATGGAATGGTGGCCCGAGTCAGTGTCCTGTGTTAGTGCCTTGTGCTTTCTGTTGAACCCCACTGTGACGGTGCTGAGGTGGGAGGACGTGTCTCAGGGTTTTCACTTGCTGAGGAAAGGTGAGCTGTGCAGTGCCAGAGGGTCACCAGGTGCCCCCAGCACCAGAGTGGTGACTGTCAGGAGTTAAGTGGCAGATTGCTTTGTCTCTGCAGTTCCGTTTCATTTGTTGCTTTGGAAGGTTTTCTTTGGAGATGATCCAGGAATAAAATCCTTGTGTGAGGCCAGTGATTTCCAAAAGTTTGTGATTGTTTTTCCCTGTACCCTTTTGTCTCTGAAGGAGAGCTGTACATGTGCTTATGTTGGCTGGGGGCGATGCTCTTGGAGAAAGCAAATTAACGTTTAAGACATTGAACCTCCGGTGTAGAGCTAATCATCATATTTCTGCATTTGCAGTATGTTTTCTGGCTTTCATTTATCATGGTGAAGTTTAGTTGAGCACAGCTCTCTTGCTGGTCTTCCAGTCCTCTGCCTGAGGCACATATGCTTCCATTAATTTTCTGCTATTATCCACTCGGGTGTCCTGTGTGATCCAACATGCTTAATTTCATTCTACTGAGCACCAGCTCTTCCGATCTGAAGTTAGCAGTGTGATTTGCAAGCACCATAAGGAAATGAATCTTTCTTTTCTGGAGATAACTGCTTCCTGAATTTCTGTTCTATTTGTAATGCACTAATAACCTCCATCCACCAAATCCTGCTCAACTGTTTGTGTCCCCTGAGTTTCTGTTGGACTGGAGTGTTCCTTGGTGTGTTGTTGTTGCACACAGAGCCTGCTGAGGACCCTTTGTGCTTGGTGCTGTTCCAGGTCAAATCTGCTCAGTGTACTGCACATGTTAAAGGCTCTTCAAGGAACGGTGTCGTGCAGAGCTGCAGCAAATACTTGGAAGACGTGAGTGTCAGAGGCCTTTGGAAAAGGGAAAGTCACCACATCTCCATCGGCTGGGCACACGAATCCAGGGTGCATGGGCTGGTGATGAGTGTGGAGTAAAGCTCTGATGTAGAACAGAGATGATGCTATAAAAGCTGATTTTGAGCAGGCTGAGTTTCAGAGGTGGCAGCCTACCAGGCGTGACCAAGGGCAGAGTCCCTTTGGGAGTAGGTAGGCAGAGAGAAAGCTGTGCCGTGGATTTGCAGCTGCTTGATGTTTTTTAAAGCATGGCTTCAAAGACACAGTGCTTTGGGTGTCTTTGTTCCTGGGTGAAAGGGCTGGGCTGCCCCGTGGCTCTGACACCCTGGGATCCTCTGCAGCATCCCTGTCATCTTCTCTGGTCCTCGGATAAGTGTGTGCAGAAGCGTCTCTGCTGCTGATGCATCACTTCTGCAGGGCTGGAGTCGTTCACAGCCTGGATTTCTGAGCTGGAAATGCCTGATGATCAGGCCCCAGAGCTGGACAAAAAAATGCAGGAAACTTGTGGACTGAGCAAATACCTCTCATAGCAGACTGTTTGCACAGAGAAGTGAAGTTTAGAAGCAAAAGCAAACATGCACTGGCTAACGGAGAGGGCGAGGCAGGGGAAGAACACCGAGACACGTTTCTCTGTCTGCAGGTTCATTTCTCACTTGGTTGCTCAAGGATTTAACGCTGACGATCCAGAATTTGACAAGGCAATGTTTTGGAATATACTTGTTAAAGCCCTCAGCCGGTGCAAGGCATTGAAAGCCAAACAGTTTATGAGACCTTCTGCCTGTGCAGACTCTTGTGGATTTGTGTGACAGATTTTGGGGGGGCTCTGCTTTCCTTGGGGGTCAGATGCTGCCTGTGATGGGTGAGTGGGGAGGTAGCTGTGTTTTCACATCACCTTGGGAGCAGGAGAGAAGTGTGGCTGAGCTCTTGCTCTGTGTGCTCAGGCAGTTGTGCTGCTCAAGATTGTGGACAAGATGAATTTAATAAGGCTGCTAGCATAGTTGAGTTCCCCTACCTAAAGGGCGTTTTCTGTGTCCCAGAATCAAGTATGAGTGGGCACAGATGCCTGTGGAGGAAGGAAGAGCAGTGAGATTTTATTTTACAAATCTCTCTGTAGTGCCCATGTCTTCGAAATGCTTATGTGGATTCTCTCTTGGTGGTGCCAGCCAACAGAACAACAGGCAGAAACTGATGCACAGGAAGTTCCTCCTAAATATGAGGAAATAACTTTTTTACTGTGTGAGTGACCTCATGCTGGAGCCCAGAGAGGTTATGGAGCCTCTTTCACTGGAGATATTCAAGAACTGCCTGGAGGCAATCCTGTCCCGTGGTCTTCGGAATCACCCTGCTTGAACAGGGAGGTTGGACCGGATAATTTCCAGCTTGACCAATTCTGTGATTCATAGACCATGGGGGTCTGCAAGGCAGCAGGAGGTGTAGGGATGTGTAATGATGGACCAGAATATTTAATTAGCTAATGATGTTCTATAATTTAATTAAAAGTATCTTAGAATATCTAGGCAGCAGGAGAAGTATGTCTTTGCCTCCCCTCAAGCCTACTGCTGATAAGTGTGTTAATCCATTTGCATTTGTTCTGTAAAGGCATGTTTCTATCGGGTTTTCAGGAAAGTCTCTTTCCTTTTAAATGGAAAAAAGATAAGGCAAGACACTTGAGTCCTTTGTGGGTAGAGCCTATAATCCTCCACATGAGGGAAGTTCTGTTTGAGGCTTTGTCTAGCATTTCAGTGGTACAGTATGTTGCTGACTATTCTCAGCCTGCTTTGCATAGGTAATTAATTTGTCCCCTGCAGTCATTTCTCTGTAGTGATAATGCGGTAAATGCCAAAGTTAGGTGGTTATGTGTGAGTACATGTAAAAGAGCTAGTCATGGTGTAAATGACGGAGATGATGAGATGGGTGTGTAGAAAATGCCGTGCATTGAGCATTAGCAACAGACTGCACTGTTTTCACCAGGTAATGCAAATAGTTCAGGCTCTGAACAATTCATAGTCTGAGCTCTGATAACAGTGAGTACAAAGAGTGCAAGGCACACCTGAAAAATATTTTTTATGGGTGTTTTCCATTTAGCCCTTGCACTGACAAAGTTTTTTTTTCTTTTTTGCTGTTCTATTTTTTTTTTTTTTATAAACAGATAGAGAAATTGAGGTTTGGAGACCTTAAGTGACATGTTCCAGGAAGATGTTATCAGAGCTGAGATTAGCCGTGGGGTGTTTTGTGGCTTTCCATCTTGTGCTGCTGAACATCCGTGCAGAGAGAGCTGTAGGTTAGACACCCCGAGACGTGGCAGCTCTGTGTTCCCTTGGGCAGAGTGCACAAATCCAGCTTTGCCTTTTCCCTTCAAGGGGCAGAAGGGGCTGGCTGCCAGCAAAGGGAGCAGAGCTGCAGATGCATTAAAGAGGAGGCCCTGTATGCAAAGGGCACTGTATATAATTGTGCTGAGCTGTGTGTCAGCTGTTTCCTGCTGTGTGGCATTTGATCTGCAGCAGAGATCCAGTCCTGGTGACGTCCTCCATTGAAGCTTGTGCTGTTGCTGTTTCAAGGGAAGCCTGTATTACTTATTCATGTGGTTTTCAGAAGTTGTCCCGCAAGAATATGTTTGAGGGTCATCTTGTTTTTGTTTTTCCTTCTTCAGATGCTTTGCATCTATTAGACATCCTCTTTGTCAGTCATTTCTTCAGAAGCAAGCATTTCTGGCATTCTTGGTAGGTTCTGTTTAAAGGAAAAAAGTTGAAAATCAGCAAAGGCTTCTGATGTGCGTGCATTTATTTCTTTGCGTGCAGGATCTTTCAGGGCTCAATTCTAAATGGTTGAATTATTAAACTTGAAAAGCATCTGCTCTTTAGGAAGCATTCACATGTCTTGTAAACATGATGGATAAGGCAGAGCCTAATGCAATTGACAGAGCTTCGTTCACGTTTGGAATATGGGTTTATGTGAACTGTTATTTTAAAGCTGTGGGGTTTATGATTTACTGCTGGGGTAGCTGGTGACTGATCTTCTGTAGTCAGCTCCCTTCTTCTGCAGGGTTGAGCATGCTGTGTGGAGCTGGGTTTTCCTGGACCAACGTGGTGGCAGCCCAGGGATGGCTCATGGGTGGAGGTGAAAGCTGGTCCAGGCTCATTTCACTTGGGAAAGTCAAAGCTCCCCAGCCCAAGGATGTTTGCACAGATGCTTTTTTGGATGTCACCATCTTCCCAAAGAAACAGCAGACACCCTTTGTGACCTTCAGGGAGGTTTTGGGGACTGATGGATTTACTCATTTTTTGAGCTTATGAATGTGCAGAATAATCAGTTCTCTCAGCAGCTGCCTCTACAGTACAGGAGGCCTGTGCAGTCCTACCTACAGTGTCTGAACCTCTGCTTTAGGGGGCTTTTCCCCCCTCTGCTCCCACCCCACCCCACTGTGAATAAATAACCAGTGCAGAACTGATGGTGGTTGGGAGGCCAAACTGGACTTGAAAACTTTCCCACATGAAATGCACTGGCAGTGCCAGCAGAGATGAGGGTGAGAGGAGACAGCTCTGCTGTGCCAAAGCACTCTTTCATCTCTTTTCAGCCCTCCCTGTGAGGGGTCCTGGCTCACAGCACATAGATGCCTTGTGCAGATGTCTTGGCTGGGAAAGAAGTGGCCCCTTTCCCCTCCCAAGCAGAGCAGAGAGATATAAGAAAGCTATTGATCTGCCTGTAGCCAAAGTGAGCTGAGCCAGGCTCTGCAGTGCTTTATTGAGCTGGGTTAAGGCTTTGTTACTTACTGGAATTAAAACAAAAAACAACAGCAACAACGAAAAAAGAAGTAAAGAAATAAAAGCTGAAAGGTGAGGGTATTCTTTGTTGGTAAACAGATGCTGGGTGTTGTTTACCTGCTGGTTATTTCCCAAGCAAATGAGAGGAAGGAGCAGACACTGAACAAAGGCTGTGCTTTCTCAGCCTGCTCTGGAGGGAAGCAGACAGCCATGGGATCTGCCAGGCTCAGCTCTGGGCAGGCTGGCAGGGGACAGCCAGAGCTGTGCCATGGGGTGGCACAGGGTGGCAGGAGTCCAGTTGTTAATGGGCAGGTGCTTCTCCTGCTGGTGGGAGTGACAGTGGCCTTGTTAGCAGGGCTGAGGAAGATGCCAAGGAGAGGCTGGGATGGGAAGCTGAGCTCCATCCTGTGGGTTGCTTGCCCCTCAGTGGTGTGCAGATCTGCCTGGCCAGGATTCACAGCTCTATTTCACTTCTGCTGGAGAAAAAAACAGAACAAGTGGTCTCTGGGGTTCTTAATCCACTCTTCTTCCTGAGCACTAAATTCAGCCTTGAAGTCTTTCCCCTCTGGTAAGCAAGTATTTTTGAGGAAAAACGGATTTTGGAAACAGCGTAATTTATTTCCTCGGTACTCTCCTGGAAAAGCCATCAGTCTTGGCTTTGCATTCCCTTCACTGCTGTTGAGAAATGATGCTTTGGTGCCACGCTGCTGGCACTGCTTGTCTCAGCCTGGGCAGGTTGGTTAGCACAGGGAGCCGTGGCTGTGATGGTGCCAGCATGGATGAAGAGCACTCTGGATCATGTTCAGTGTCAGGAGGTTGGCCAGCTCTGCGAACAGGAGGAATTGGAATTGACACTCTGTGTCTGAATGTGCTAAAATTTAACTGTACCTTGTAATTTAATTTTACTCGTGTGGTGGGGTGTAAGCTTGGGATCCTTCCGAATTCTTCTTTGGTCTCGCAGGCTCGAAGCTCTGCTCGGTGCACATGGTGCAGCTGCTTTTGCTTTACTCAGGGGAGCAAGAGGTTGGCCAGGAGCAGTGCCTGCTGCTGGTCTGAACTGCCCTGCCGAGCTCACACTGTCTTGTTCCATTTTGAGGAAATGGGGTTGATTTGTGGTACCATGTGAACTCCAGCTGAAGTGTTCCTGCTTGGTGCTTGAGCTGTAATCGGTGTCACCTCCTCCTCCTCACTTTGTTCACGTGCAATGGAAGAAATGCTGCTTAGACTTAGGAGGGGAAAGGGCTTTTCTGGGTGCTTTCAGTTGTTGGAGAGCCCTAGTGATCTTTAATCCTAAGGTGCAAATTGCCATTGCAGCATTTTCCAGGGGAAAAGCAGCCTTGAGAGGAAATGGAGCTATAAATGAGCCTGGCTGGGCTCCTGGCTGAGTGTTTTGAATCAGTTTGTGCTCTCCCTTCTGGCTACAGGCCAGGCTTTCAGAGGCAGCTTGGCAGAGCTGTGCTTCGTGCTCAGGTACCCCCTAACCCTGGCCTGCTGATGTTCTGATAAGCAAGAGTGTGCGTGCTGTGTTGGGGCTGGTCCCATGCACACTCAGTCCTGCTTGCCAGTGCTGTGCTTTGAAGGCTGGAAGAGTGTGCTGGCATCATGCAGTTCACCCACAGACTAGGAGAGCCTAACCTTGTAATTTTAGCAGCTGGTTCAGCTCTGCCTCTGAGCAGATAGGCTGGTTAAAACAAATAAATAAATATACAGGCCTGTTTCCTGTGCCTGTCAATATTGGAATAATTTTAAATGGTGTGTTTTCTCCTGGTCACTGACCTATAGTTTATTCCATTATCGACTGCTGGGTTACTGGCTCTTTGTATTCTGTGGTTAAGTGAACTGTAAGGCTGAAATCACTTGGCTGCGATGGTGTTGCTGGGCAGGAACTCGGCTCTGGCTGACTCAGATTGGGGTGAAAGTGTACCCTCTGGCAACTCAAACACTCATTTATCTCCACCTCCCCCCCAATAAACGGGTTAAACAACATAGTGGAGTATTGATCCCGCTTTCATCTGGCGGCCCTGGGCTGTAGCAGTTACCTTTGTGCCACATTCCTGCTGCTTTCCCAACAATGCCGCACATTTTCTGCAGAGCTCCCGCCCTCCCCTTGGTGACCTTCTCTTGGTTTGGCTGTGATGGGCTTTGCTGGGGACGCCTCCACTGCTGAAGAACACACAGCACCAGTGTGGGCAGAGCTTGGCAGCCTCTCTCCTTACAGGCGTGCTCGCTTGGTGTGATGCTGTGAACGCTGCAAAGTCGAGTTCTGGGGCTTGGGAACGTGCTTCTGTTCCTCGGGCTGTGCTCTAGGAATTGCTGACCTTAGGTAGGGTCCTAGAACGACCACACGGTTCTTTTGGGGTGTTACAGACAGACGGAGGGCTGGTTGAAGACTCTGCCCCTCTGGTCTTTGTGGGTGCCACAGTTTTACTGGTGGATGTTCAGTGGTTGCTGCCACGTTGTCCTGACCTTAGAGCAGTCGTGGACCTTTTACCGATGCAGTGGCTTGTTTAAAACTCTGATTAAGACTCCTGGAACGGCCAGTATTGCTGCTCTTAGCAAGGCACTTCCTTTTGAGAGCTGCCTGAAGCTTCTCAGTGTTGCTGACACCCAGGTTGCTGGTGGGGCATTTGAGCACAGCCCGGTGTGAGCCCCCGGACTGTCTTGGCTGTGCCACCTGTGCTGTGTAAAGGCTCTGCAAGCTCAGGTGCAGGCTGTGCCAGCACCCAGTGGCCCAGCACCCCTTCCCATGCCAACAGCCTGGGGCAGGTTACACGGGCCTGAGGAGCTCCAGCCTCTGTGCTGAGCTGCACGTGTTTATTTACAGGGGAGGAGGGTTGGCTCACTGTTTCTTTCCCTGTTAGTGTGAACATTGGCTCCGAGCCTGCACGTCCTGCCTGACACTGCCTTAGGCTCTCCGGGTTTTTTGGCTGCTGTAGAAAAGTAGCTTTAGTACACAAAGAGTCAGAAACGCTGTTCTGTATGATCTGTTCATATTTCAGGTCTTATGAGGACTTAATCTTTGTTAGTGAGTGCTTTGCGTGTCTTGCTCGTGGGCTGTGGGGGTGTTAAAAAGACCTGTTTGTGCTGCTCAGCTTCCCACCAGATGCATCCATCATCTTCAAAAGAAGCAAGGGAGAAAGATGGCTTCTAATTTTTTTTTTTTTTTTTTTTTGAGCCATTGGAATTTGGCATGGAAATAAACAGGTGTTCTGGCATGGGAGCAGAGGAGTGTTTGTCTCTGAGCTCCTGTCTTTTGTCACGTGAGGATCTTCAGGGAGTCTCGATCAAAGAGCTGACTTTAGTAATGATGTAATTTTTTTTTTTCAGCTAAGGGATTGATGAATAACTGGGTTCCTGGTGTCTCTGGCAGGGTAGGCTGGTGCAGGAGGTAAATGTCTCTGGAGTGCAGCCCAAAAATCTCCTTTCGTAGAATTAAACTCTCAAAGTAAATAACGTCACTGCAACCTCTGGCCTTATGAGGCAAATGTTTGGGACTGTGAGTCCCAACGTTCTGTGGTGTGTTCAAACGAGGTCATGTCTGCTGTTTGTGGTAGACAATGCTGGGAGTAACCCTTGAACCTCTGAGGAAACCAGGTATAAAAGTTTTGGAGACTTGATTTTGGCACGTTGGCCCACGAGATGAAAATAAGCATCAACGTTTTCTGTGCAGTTTTCCCCACGGTCTCTTGTCTTGCCTTTGGGGTTTGACTTCTAAGCCTGGCCATGATGGTTCCTTGGAGAAATCCATAGGGATGGTTCAGGAAGCTTTCTAACACCAGTGTCCTCTTGCCCCAGCCCTGCCGGGGGTGTGTGCAGAAGAGAGGCTGGGCTGTGGAAAGGGGAAGACAGCAGACTTCTGATCAGTGTTAACTTTGTTCCTTGGCTTCCAGGCAGTGCCAGTTTCGAGATAAGGCAAACTCTGCAGTGACCTTATCCAGGGACCTCGCTGACGTCAGCCTGTGCCTGTCCATTGACCTCGCTGGACTTTGGGTCAGGTTTCTCTGAAGGCTGGACGCTGAAAGCAAAGAGGAGAGGCTAGCTGGGGTCACCCCAGTCTTTGCTGGGCTAACTGGAGCAAAGGCAAGGGGCAGGCTGTGTGAGTGGGGCTGCTGGGAGGGTCACTCACATGTGATTGAAGGCAGAGGGCTTTCCCATGGCCCTGTGTCTTGAGTTCTTGGGTCAAACACCTCTTACAGACATGCTGCATCTCCCTTTAAATGTTTATGTGCATGTCCTTGGGGCTCTTTGAAAATCTCTGGAGATGCCTGAAAGGATTGAGGCACCCAAGTGTCTGTGCACAGGATCATCACGACAGGCTTAGTTTTATTTTGTCCTTAAGAAAACCCAGGCTCTGAGCAGATGGAAGCATTAGCATGAGCGCTGTGTGGCTTTGTGTTTTAATGCTGTCTCCCAGAGCAGCGAGAGAGATGCATTACAAAGTTCTTGCTTTTAAAGGACCTCAAATGGCAGCAGCCAAGCTGGGGCAGCCTTGGAGAGGACTTGTAAGGCGTTTTTTGGGTCTTTGTGTTGTGCTGGGATTGCCTGTGAAACTCATTGTGACTCCTGCCTATAGAAAAGTCCAGGTGCAAGCCTAGGTTGATAAATTACAAGTGAATGACATTAGCTGGGCAGGAAATGTTCCTGCATGGCTTTAGAGCTCTACTTAGCAAACAAAGGAACAGAAATAACAAACATTGGGCTTATTTAGGAGAAGTGTGACTTTGCTTTTTATTGTTAGCCACAGAAGAACAGCAACTTTCACATAGTGTGATCTTCCTCTGAACCACAGCATCTCTGCCTACAGGCACACTGGTAGGGTGTCTGCTCCTCGGATTGCCTGCTGTGTTCATCATGTCGATACCTGAAGTGTTTTGGTACCTTACTGATTCTTCTGCTGCTCCTTTCCTCCCCCATGCGTGTGCTGCTTGCTCAAGGCATTTTGGCACCAAGGAGAAGGCAGAAGTAGCATTTAAAACATAAAGGATTCCAGATGTGAGCATGTCTTGGACTCTGCTAGTGCAGGAAAAATGCTCTTTCACATTATGGTGTGGCCACATGGTTTGTGTGGATAAATAGCCCAGATAAAGCTGATTGTTTTTTAGGTTCGTTTCCTCTCTCTTCTTTTAAACTGTAAATTGAAATCCACACTCTGGGAGCCTGCAACTGTATACCTGTTAGCTGCATTCCCTGCTGCAGTGTCAACTTGATGGCTGAAGCTTCACATTCTTAAATGTCAGCGATTAGGTGTTAGAAGTTCCCCTCTTCCTGCTGGAGGAGGTTGGAGGAGGCCCCTGAGAACTGTTTGTAGGAAATGAGAATTGCCAGCATCCTCTGTTTCAATGGAGTCCATGTGATCCTTTCCCCTTGTGAAGGCTGAAATAATGCTGGTGTGGCCACTTCAGCCTTGCCAGATAGCAAAGCCTGGTCCTTCTTGTGATGAAATAATTCACCTCTGCCACCATTCTCTACCAGGACAGGCCAGCAGAGATGGCTTTGGGACTGTCAGTCTCCTTCCCCACTGATGGGAGCTGTCATGCTTACACTTCTCCTCATGATAAAGTTGCAACTTTATTTTCACAAGGAACAGGCGAATGGTCCGTGCTGCACTTGCATGCTAATGAAACCAAATATTAGATTGCCTTGGTGATTTTGAACGTCTTGAAGACAAGATCAGAGGGGGTTTGTGAGCTTGACAGTCTCATTTTTATGGGAGGTAGCTGGAAAACTCATCACTTCTGATGCTGGTTCTTCTTCAAGGTTTTGTAGTGACTGAGGTATTACTGCTGTTGACTATGTGTTGGTTTCATGACAGAATTGTTGATTTTTTTGTATAGTTTACCAGGTAACCTCAAAATAAAAAACCATTACCACTGGGTCTGTATCTTTTCCACTCATGTAGCAGATTCCAGAATGCCAAGTGAGGATTGGTCTGATCTTCTGAACTTCTGATGCTTCATACAGGGCTTGTGCATTGATTGGAGCAAATTACATTGAACTCCTGAGCTCTTAAATTATTTTGGGGTCTGGAGTTGATTTGGAGAGTGAAAAATGGATGTCACAAGTGTCTTGAAGATGCTGCCCGAGGTAATGATGCTCATTCCAGGCTGTGCAGGCACTGTGGTGAGCAGCACCTCCCTGCTAACAGGGCTATTGCACAAGGGGTGGGTGGCTGTCCTGGTGTGTTCCTGGCTTTGTGCTGCTCTCCAGCTTTTTGTTCACTTTTTTTTTTTTTTTAATGGATTGTCAGAATTCTCAGAGGAGTTTGATTTCAAAAAGAAATGTTGAGCTGAAGGAATTAAAAAAAAACCGATCCAAACACAACAGAGGGTTGCCTAATTTGAGGCTGGTGTCTGTACCATGTCACACTCTTACTCCTGTCAGTGGGGGATCTTTTAAATGTGCATGAATTTTCTGAGACAGACCTTGCAGTCTAAGGCTGAGGTATCTTCCTACATCAGGCTGTTTCAGGAATCTGCTTGGGGTGCTGCTCCCTCTTTTCCATTTCCCAGCCGTGCTGATCCCTTCTGATCAGGCAGGGAATTGAGGATTTGGACTCAGTCCTCCGAGGAGATTCCTGAAGCTGCCTGGGGAAATTCTGCTGTGAGCGAGCAGCTGGTGAGGGATGTGAGTGTCTGGAGCAGTGGGAAGGAAGGAAGGAGGATGCACACACTGACCAGTGAGGCTTTGGGGAGCTGGATCCTCGTTCCTGGCTTTGATTTGGTGTGAAAGGTTTGGCTGCAGGCTGCTGAACTCTGGCCCAGCAGTGTGGCATGAGCAGTTGCTTGCGTGAGACCATTCCTGATTTCTGTCCTGACCTGATGTATCACGTTCTGGACACGATGGTTTTATAAAGATGCTCTTGGGTGCTGAGTGAAGTGCTCTGATATATATTCCCCCAAGCCACATGGAGTATTATTTTTCTGTACTTCTTAGGTGAAAAAGAAGGATCTGGCAACTGTGTAGGAGGCTGTTGCTTTGACTGGTGTACACAAGCATTAAAAATTATAAATCTGGGGGTTTTATCTGGGATTTTTTGTCTATTTTTTTAACTCTTTGAGCTCTTCTGGACTTCTTTGCATGCAGGTAGAAGAATAAAACCTAAAGTATGACCAATGCCTTTGTCCCAGGAGAAATGCTGAGTGTCAGGGGAGTGTGGCTTAGGGCTACAGCATTCCCAGTTGTGGCCTGGGGCTCCAGCATTCCCAAATGTGTCCTCTCGTGCATGAGGGCCCAGAGCAGTTATCTGAAACAGTAGTAATGTAAATTGAATGAGCAGTCCAGTTAAATAAGTAATGAAGTTAGCAGGGTGCCTAATTAAATTAAATTCAAAATTATGTATGGATGATGCCTTTCTAATAATTGCTGTAGGTTTGTCATTGAGGAACTCCACACTGCCCTCTTGGCTGCAGCTTCCCCTTTCCCAGGCTGGGAATGTTGGTACCACAGAGGGATGTGTTTTAACATTTCACTTTGGTTCCTCCCTGATGCTCTTGTGTCCATTGCAGGGTTTCTGTTTTGCTGAGATGTGTGCAGGGGGTTTGGGTGATAAGTCTCTGCTTCATATATGATGGTTTTTTACACTCCTGCTGAGGATTTCTGATTTGCTCCTAGACCAGCCTTAGTGCTGTTTCCTTGGTCCCTGTGCCCCACTGATGTCCTTGTTGGGACTGTCCCCTGTCCTTCCCATTCCTGTGGTGCCTGGCAAGTTGCTCCTGTTTCCACAAAGCAGGATGGCACATCTGGTAACTCTGGGCACAGTGATTTAGCCCATTTCTTTATTTGAAAAAAATCTCTTAATTTCCATCCTTCTGAGCTTCTCTGAAACAGCAGCGCTTTGAAGGTGTGTGTCAGTTCGGGGATAAACATTAAGCTGAGGCAGAAGAACAATTTTGAAGGGAGGGAAAGCTGCTGAAATTAAAGACACTCGAGAAGATGCAGCCATCCCAGGCAGCAAAGGGAATTCTGTCTCTCCAGACAGCACGTTGAGGGCAGCCTCTCCCTGTCCTGGGCATGGCCAGGCACTCTGCATTTTTGAAGATGGGCTGTCAAGGCAGAGCTGGCTCTGGCTGGCAATTACTGACCTTTGAGGTAATGTGTCCTTAATAGAAGGATGTGAGTACATCAGAGGAAGAATTGTCATTGTCATTATCATCTTTTCACCTCCTTGCCAGAAGGGCAGGTCTATTAAAGGGCCTGTGCTCCAGCAGAACTGGTCCTGCCCCTCCAGGAGATGAATCCTGACTTTCCTGGAGATGAGAGTAGATGTGGGGAGGGGAGAGAGCCTGAATGACCGGAGCTCTGTTGCTGCTTTTTGAATTCCCCCTCTGTCCCACTGCTCGTTTTGCATCAGGGTTTATGTGCTAAATCCCACATGGTGCCTTCAGTGCAGTAGCCAAGCTTGCCTGATGCAGGGGCTGTGCTCCTGGGGACCCACAGCTGTGTTTGGGCAGGGAGACTGTTCTGCATGAAGCAATGAAAGCTCTGCAGAGAGACACCTGGGCCAGCAGCTACGGGTGATGAATGACAGAAGATTTTTGTCACGTTCAGGGCAGTCTGAGTCTTCCCTGTTGATGGTTTCACTGGGTGAAAACCTCCAGGTGATGAACTGGAGAATCGTGCAACCACTTTTTCTCCAGGAATGGCAAGTGCTTCCCCTGTGCTGCCTCACCAGAGAATCTGGAAGTCTTTTGCAAAGCTTTAATTAATGCTTGATTGGCCTTGGCCACCTCCATGCCCAGCACCCCTGTGACAGAGCAGCAAGATTGGAGACCCTTGTAACCCCCTCATCTCCCTGTGGGAGTGTGGAAGTGGAAGGATCCTGGCTGGAGCCCTTATGAAGGCAGAGTTTAGTAAACCACAGGGTGTTCTGACGGATATAGAAGTGATTTGCATGGGTGCAGTGACCTGAGCAGGGCTCTGCACATTTCATGCACAGTTGCGTTAAAGGGATGCTGATCATTTTCAGCATGACCTGCTAATTATCAGACCAGATGAAAGCCTTTTTTTCTTTCCTTTTTGAATCCTCCTCCCCCTACATGCTCTCTTCTTCTCCCTGCTCCTTCCCCAAGCCCTTATCTAAGCTAATCATCATGACACAAACAGCCAAAAAAGCAGTGTTCTTACAGCAGCTATTAACTAGAAAGGAGACAGCAGGCGTCTGGAGCCCCTCAGGAGAGACTCGCCTGGTGTTACCCATTACTTTTAACAGCCAGGCTGAGAGCTGCAGAGTCAGAACAGAAAAGCTTTAAGCTTCTTTCTTTTGAGGTCCTAATACGCAGTGACCTGTGTGCTATGATGTAGGATTTTAAGAAGACTCAAATATGGAATTTTAGTCATGATGTGGGGCTTCCCAGATAACTGATACATCCCTGGTTGAATAGAAATTAATAGCTATATATATATATTTGGGTAAGTTTTTACAACTTTGAGACATATGGCTGTGTCCTTCAAGCAGAGCCTTTCTATCCCAAATGTCTGTTTATTTTTGCTAAAGTGTCCCTCAGCAGCAGAGCACCCAGCTCGGGGAGGGTTATGTTAATCCAGTGAAGTAATTTTTATCATTGCATCAAGCTATGGACACAAGTTTGTTTTCTCCCGTATTTCAAGCATTTGTTTTATCTAGAGCTGTGGGAGGGATTTTCCATTGTCCTCTGCTCTGTGCTAGATGAATACTTAAAAGTTGTTCTTGTGGTGATAACGGGGTAGGCTGAGACAGGGGCCAGACTCCGGAATTTCAGCTGCGGTGGCGCGCTGGGAGGGAGGCCGAGCAAATGGACACCGTGTTTAAATAGTGTGTCCTGAATTGCTTTAATTTGGTTCTTATTTTGTAAGCTGTTGGCTGGGTTTTCTGTCCTTTCAGAAATCAGCAGCTTCTTATGAAATATGGAGCTGTTTAAAAACAGACAGCAGCTGCTCCATCCTTGCGTCAGCACGGGCTCGGCAGAAGGAAGGGGAATGGTAGACGGTTGTTTAGCTGTGATATTCTTCCCTTCATTGCTTTGTCATATTGTGTTAACAGAAGGGCTGATCAAATATACACCAGGAAAAGTAAGACTTAATGTTTCTTTGTTCTCCTGGAATGGTGTTGGGAGGGGAGTGGGGGAATGTTTGAATGAGACTTTTATTTATGTGGTTCAGATAGCTCAGCATTGCCTGGGTCGGTAGATATGTTGTTGTGCTCTTATTTCTTAGGCTGCTTGCTATATTTTTAGCTGGGAAAAGTCTTTACTTTGTTTGTACAAAACCTCTGCTATGTGGTATGGAAACTTTGGGGGGGGTGGTGGTGTAAGTATTTAACAGGGAGAGTATGATCTATTCACGCTGACTTCCTAACTTGTTCTAAACTCTTCTCTTAAAAAAAAAAAAATCTCAGCCAGATTCTTTAAAAAATAAAATGAAAAATGAGGAACATTGTTGCACAAGAACTGGAAAGAACCCAAATACTTTGCTTACTGTTAAAATTGCGACATGACTGGAAACATTTGGTAAAGAAAAATTAATTGCGTGGTGTATTTGTGGTTTCCTGTTGAATCTCAATTTCTAGAGGAGGTTGAAAATCCCATGGATGTTTCCTCAGATTACTAGATAGCATTATACCTTGTGTGCATGATGAAAGACCTTCAGCAAAGCGTGCCAGATATCCATGGCTTGCTATAAAAAACTCTCCCATCTGGAACATGACTGTTTTCTCCTTTTTAGTAGGATGATTTGAGCAGAGATAAACATGCAGTGAAATTTAGCCTGGTCCAGTCTTACTCCCCTACCAGTATGGAGTTCCTGGCAGTCTGGAGTCACCTGAAGAAGGATGCTCAGACCTTTTAAAGAGCTTTGAAGCCACGGGCAGGGCTGGTAAGCCACAAAGGCACTGCCATGCAGAGCTGGAGCTCCTTTTGAAGAGCACCTGGCTCTGAACACAGTCAAATGCAGGTGGGGTGATGAATTGCTGAAGAACGTGGTGGTTTCTCCTGTCTGGAGGCTTGGGGAGTGTCTGAGAGCTGCTGGGTGAAACCCTGGGCTGGGGACATGTGGCCAGGGGTCAGATCAGAGCATCGACTGACCCCCAGCCCCTGCTCTGCCTCCTGGTTTGGTCGCACAGAAGATGTTTGTGTATGCAAAATACAGCTCGTGATGACACAGGGCTTAAGGTTGTGAAATCTTTGAGGCTCCTCTGGGTATTCCTGTGGGAAGGGAAGAGTTATCCCTCAGATAATTTCCATGGGGAAATAGTTAATCTCATAAACACCAGAGGTTGTTTTCTAAAGCGAAGGCAGGGCTGTGGGGGAGCGTGGTTAACCATGTAGAGTGAAGACAGGCTAAAACTCATAAAGGAAAAATGTATGTAGGAGTTTATAGATGTATATGAGTGCATTAGAACTTCAGTTTGAGATCTCTGACTGAGATTAAAACGAGCTGCTGTGGAGCTAAACCACTTACAGAGAGCTGAGAGCAACTTTTTGAGATGGATGGTGGCCCCACAACTTGCTGACTGAGAACATGCACAGTTGTTTAAAGTCTGCTTTTTTAACGTGCTGGGTTTTTTGGTGTAGTTTGAAATAATGAAAAACTTCAAAATTAATGCTCATCCAACTTCCTGAAAATTCTCATCCAGTTTTGAATGTCTGTGTTCACTCCTGGGCTGTTGGGAGTTAAATTTTCCTCTTGACTCAGTTGTGGAAACAGTCTTCAATTTATCGTTTCCCAGTTTAGCTCCCGTATTAAAATTATAACAAGGCTGGGATTTATTTTTGTCTTGTGTACATTTATCTCCTGTGTATCCTTGTGTCTATTATTAGAGTCCTGCTCCGTTGCTAAATGGATTGGCCGAGTTCTTGGGGACAAAATACTGAAGCATATGACTAGTCTGCAGTACCCCTCAGCCACTCGGCTCTGCAGTATTCATAGTGCCTGGGCTTACCCCGTGCTTGTCACAGCTTATTTTAAATGCTGAGGATGCAGTGGGCAGAGCCAGCAGATAGGAGATCTTAAATGGCACATCAATTTGTAAGTGAAAGGAGGGAGGAGGTGGATGTGGAGGGGAAGCTCCAGCTGAGAATAAACAGATAACAGTGCTGTGTGTTTGGGAAGCAGCTGAGTTGCATGGCCTTGGTAGAGCCCCCTTGTTTAGATTTTTTTGTTTGGACCTTTTTTTTTTTTTTCTCTTGACAGGATATTTCTGTTTCAGACTGAAAATCAGGAAATGTCGAATCCTGTGGAAGAGGACTGGTGTGGTGGTTGGATGGCTATGAACTTACCCTTTCCTGAGTTAAAAAAAAAAGCTTTACATAGGTTCCAGGCATGTTTCAAAGCCCCTGTGACTTTGTGGCTGAACACTTGTCCTTCAATTTCTACCTGAATTCTTGGCTTGTACAAGAGTGATTTGTGTTTCTGCTGCTCTTTCCTCCTGGTTCCACATCCAGTCTGAGCTAACTGGCTTTTCAGGGATTTGCTCTGTTTTATAACTTTTGAGTATCTTCACCATGTTCTTGCTTTGTGTTCTGGATCTATTTGTCCATGTGGCCTCTTGCATGTCTGCTGCTCTCTCCCAAGTGTTAGGAAGATCCTCAGGGCTCTGCACACTGTTTGTTATACCTTTCAGAGGTCTAGTTGTTGATGCTTTTAAATTTTTTTTTAATTGTCTAGGCAGTGCCTTTGGCAAGGACATGATCCAGAGCTCAAAGAAACCGAGAAGACTCTTACTGGAGTGAAGCATGGCTTAGGATCAGATTCTTGATTTGGTTTTTATTCCCTTCCACTTTGCTTTGCTAAAAGATGTGGTGAGCTATTTCCCTGCTCTGCTTTGTTGGGTATTTTTTTTCCTTTCTCTGCTGTCTGTGGGATACACTCTGCTACTGGACTTCTTGATCCAGTTGGAGAGGCATTGCCTAGTAAAGCCAGCTTTTGCACAGATCCTTCAATGAGTTGTCTTTTTCCACCTCCTCCCTTCTTTGTGTTCCTCATCCAACATCCTTTGGTTCCTACGTACGTGCCACATGCTTCCTTTGTTTTGCCTGTGTTAACAGAATTTTCTGACGTTGGATCCTGTTCTGAAGGATGTGGCTTGGCCCTTGCAGAGCTTTTTCTCTGCTGCAGGCTCCTCTGGTGGAGGCAGGTGTGCCCAGTGTGCAGTTGTACCTGGTGTGGATGTGTTTTTTGGAGGCTCTGGCTTGTGGAGCAGGGTTTAGCCCTGGCTGTGCAGCTGTGGGTGTAGGAGACTTGGAGCTGCAGGCTAGGATCAGCACACGGGACTGAGTTGCCTGAAGGATTTCTTGCTGTGGCCACAGAATTGCTTGGCAGGTAGAGTTGATCCAACAAACCTGCTTCCACCAATTGTCCAGTTTTTGTATTTCTTTCAGGATCCTTTTTTTTTTTTTTTTTTTTTAATTTCATGGACTTTAAAGCACGTGTGATTGAACAGTTTAATTAACTGTGGGAACTACTGGAGAGAACTTACTGGGATTTTCTGTGAACCTTGCTGCCCTTTTCATGTTTTTGGCACAGCAGTTGCTGTGAGCAAGCAGGCAGGAGTGCCTGAGAATGTGGCCCAGGTGAGATGTTATCACCTGAGCTGAGATCCCAGTGCCTGTGCAGTTGACTCTGGTGTGTGGGCTGGCTGTTTGCTGGGAACCAGTCCCTGGGCTGGTACCCCCACCTGGGCAGTCTGCTCGTGGTGCCAAGGTTCACCTTGGGCACGGTGCTGATCTTGGTGTCACCTCCTCTTCCACCTGGCACCTCACACTCCTCAGAGGCTGTGAAACTGGTTACAGGAGCAGCATCAGTGGTGTTGTTGAGGTTGTAGGAGCTTTATGGAAACCTGGAGGTTTGTCATGGCCTGCCAGCATGTTTTCAGAGGTTGCTAAGGGGTGATATTTCACCCTGTAATCCTGCTCTCCCTGCAGTGAATAGAGGTTCCCCATGACTTTGCAGGGGCTGGCATTCAGCCCAAGTTCTTCTCCTGGTCCTGTCAGGAAATTCATCCAGTCTGGATCCCTTGGCAGGGCTGAAGATGTGATTTCCAGGCCATGGGAACTGCCTGGGGGTGGCACAGGAGCTGTAAGTGGCTGCAAGTGGCTCCTTTTCCCAGGAGAGCAGAAGTGAAGACCCACCTTGGAATAATGGAGGTTATAACAACAAGGTTCTGGCTTGTGTTTCCAGCTTTATTAGCAGTGATCAAAATTGATTTTCTAATGTGTTTTTCTTGTGCTCTCAGTGGTTTTCTGTGGTCAAATCTGCCTTCTTGTTTTCCTGTGCATGAAGGGATTGTGTTTGGAGCTGCAGTCTGCTTCATCCTGACACCAGCACTGAACATGCCCTGGCCATGCAGTCTGTCCAGAGGCTGTGCATGATCAAGCACACACTTACTCGGTCTGGAATGGTTAAAGGTCAAGGATATTATTGCAGAAGGTTCATTTAAAAAAAAAAAAAACCAAACAGCATTCTGTAAGAGGTGCTGGTGGTTACTTCCTTTAAATCCTTAGATTTGGGGTTTGAGGGTAAAAATTATTAAATGATGTCTTAAAGCTGAATAAAGAAGTCGGTATTGAATGTTCTAATGTCTTACAGATGCTGTGGGGTTGTGGGGTTTTATTTTAAATTTAACAATGGGAGTTGGAGTGGCTCCAGCACCATAAAGAATAGTCTGTTTAATTAAGGGTTTAAGCTGGAAGAGTGCGTGTAGTGTGATGCCATTTTAAAGTTTCAGCAGGGTTTTGTAGTTGTTATTCCTCATCTTGTGTCATCCATCTGTGTCTGGGGTCATGGTGGGGCTGGGTGTTCCTTACCCAGAGAGCAGAGCTTGGTCTGTGTAAGAGTAGTAAGGTTTCTCCAGATGTTTTAGCCCTGATTTTACAATTTTCTCTTTCTTGTGACTCCTGCTGCCCACCTTGAGGTGCTGTCATTGCAGGCACATGCACATGGTGTGTTACACACAGGAGGAAAGAGCAGCTTTGGTTTTGCCTTGAAGTTTGGGGTTTTTCTGTTTTGTAGTCGTGTTCTTAGATGTCATCTTGGTAATAGCAAATTGGGATGGAGGTTTTGGGGGAAGGGGCAGGAGACTGGGATCAAATGCAGCTGCTCAGGAAGGTATCCTGAGACACACTGAGGTTCCATTGGCATAGAGGAGCATGGGCTAGAGCTGTGTCTGTGGCATTCACCAGAGCAGGGCCAAGTCCCATCCCCATGCAAGTTCTTTGGGTTCTCTGTGGCTTGTAACTTACTGGGGTGAAAACCAGAAAATTTTCCATTAAAAAGAGACTTAATTGTTATTCTCACCTAGAAAACACAGGCGTTCCAGTCATGTGACCCTGAGTCATCACTAGACAAAACAACATTAAGAGATTTAAGGTTGGCACCTCTTGACTTCAGCCCATTCTGAGCTCATGGGATTCAGGTAATTCTCTATGACAGGTCTGGTTTTCTCTCCCCTCGTGTGTGGCTCTGCTTGGCTCTGTGGTAGCACAACGTGTATTTAATTATCTGCAGCAACAGCTGCTACTCTTGGCCATCTTGTACACTTTGGTATAGGAGCCAGCATCTGCCAGGGTGTGCTGCATCCTGGTTTCTGCTAAGATGATTACTTTATTTTTTTTTAATTTTTTTTTTCTAACTGTGGGAATTAGGCTCTTCTGTGGCATTAGGAATTGTAGCCTTGTATCAAAGGCTGAGCAGCTGTGAGCCTGATGTACCAAGGAACCTTTATGGTTTGCATTTAGTCTCTCCTGGTATGTTTGTTCCCATAAAATAATTAATTGAACTAGAGCTCCAAGCAGTGTTATCACCTCTACACATTAGAAAAATCATAATCATGCTCTGCAACTTAATGAGATTTAGAAAGAAATGTTCTTTTTTTTTTGTTTGCCTTCTGGTTTTGAGTGTTAAAGACTCCCAGGGGTCGTGCATTCAAGCCTTTCCTGGAGATCACGGGGGCAGTGGGCTGCTGTGTGCAGAGGGCTGGCCATGGAGAGCCACCAGAGCAGAGCAGGAGCCTTTGGCTTTGCCAGCATTCCTGCCAGAAATGGAGCTGGATTGTGAACACTGGCAGCACTGTTTTGAGAACTGAGCATCGAGAATGGAGCTGTGTTTTTTGTGGTGGCCTTGGCTCTGCTGTTTTTCAGTTTTCCCTTTAATTTCTATTGTTTTCTTTGCTTATTTGCTAACTCGCAAAATTCGGCAAATTGCAGAGGATCTCCCAGCCCTTGGGGTGAGTTTTCCTCGGGGCTGCAGTGAGCCAGCACAGGGCAGTGGCACTCACTGAGCTCATGCTCAGGGGTGTAAATGCAGCTGGGACCTGCTGCCCTTCAGGTGGCCAGCATCTGTGCCAGGGTGTGGACATGGTGGGGTCATCCTGGACAGAGTGTAAATATTAACAAGGTAAATATTAACTTCACATGATCTTGGGGGCTGCTGTCTGTGTGTGTTAGCTGCTCATTTCAGTAGGATTTGGTTGAAACACGACCATAAGGCTCCTTAACTTCATCAGTCTTCCTACACCACTGACATTAATGATGGCTTGAGTGGTTTTTTTTCTCTTCTGTTTGAGTTTTGCTGCTGTTTCTCAGTCTTGCCGGGATGTGTTACTGCTTTTAACTCGTTCAGCTTCAGAATAAGCCCCAACTCTATGGGCAGGTTGCCCTACACTGCCACAGGGGCACAGGGCATCTCGAGTGCAGCTGGTTCTCCAGGACATGCCTGCAATGCCGTCCCAAAAGGACGCATGGATTCTCCTGGTCTTTGATGAGAGAGGATTGTAAAACATTGTAAAGCTTCCCTGCAGCTCTGCATTTCACCCCCAGAGCCCCAGCAGCCTGCTCACAGCTTGCCCAGGAGGACAGTGTCAGAACCACAGGCACAAAGTGTTATTTTGTGGTCTGTTTTCTCTCAGGCCAGGCGAGCTGCAGGAGAGCCTCGCACGCAGAGCACAGGTACCTGCTGAGTAACAGACTGAAATAAACCTGGAAAAGCCCAGATGGGCTTGTGGCACTTACCTGCAGATGCTGTGTCTGTGACAAATCAACAAATCCAGTAGATGGGAAAGGATTTCCTGCGTGCTGTCCCTGGGAAGAGGAGCATCCCCCTGCTCCACTGCCTGGTGACCTGGACCATTCATCTGGGCAATGCCTGCTGGCGGTGCAGGAAGGAAATGGTTAAAGGAGGAGAGGTTGTCAAGTTGGGTTAGCCATCAGATAGCTAATATTTTAGAGGTTTTTCAGAGCTAAGCTATAAAAAGGCCGTAGCAGTATTTCAACTCGCCCATTGTCTGCTGGAAGCCAGCCAGCGTTGCCATGCCGACGAGGAATTATTACTTGCTGCCAGAGCTGGAGGAAAAGCTCATACTTTTGGCTTCAAAACAGGAGGGGTGGACTTATGTAATCCACTGTGTTTATAGGCTGAGACTGGCAGGAGCATTGAGAAATAATTACAGGCTTTCCATTTCATTTCCAGATTGGTTTTAAGGCTGTGTGGCCTCGCTTTATTTATTTATTTTGAAGTTAAGAGGGTGGCTGCTAAAGATGCAGGAGGTGATGTGGGGATGCTGCTAGGTAAGTACCCCCTCACTTCCCTCCCCCGGCTGGCTGGGAGGCTTTTGTTTTGGTGATGTTTTGTGTGGAGAACTAAACTAGGCCACAGCAAAAAGAAGTTGCTTTGAAAAACTGGGACTTGGCCCGGCGACACAGAAACAGTGTTTAATGCTGGAGGCTGAGCACACACTGCTGCGCTTGCCCGGCTGCTTGCCCTGGAGGTGAAGTGCGAGGTTTTGTGAGCCCCTGCTGCTTTCTGAGGTGATTTTATCCCTCCAAACCCTCCTTAGTGGGGAGCTTGTAATTTTAGGGGGAGGGTAGCAACAAGGAAAAAGGAGAGAAAAAGTTTTGATTTTTTTTTTTTTTTTTTTTTTTTCTTTCTCCCCCGGACGTCTTGGTCTCACGCATTGCTCCGTCGGCTGGAGAGGGGATTTGTCAGTGGGATCAAAGCAGTTTTGCTGATGTTCCGTGCTTTTGAGAGGTGAATTGCAAAGTTCAGCCTGTAGTTAACGTGGGTTTGTTCGTCCTGGGAGCAGTCAGCAGATGATGCTGTAATTTGGGTTTGCCTGGAAAGCAGTGCTCGGTGTGTTTGGGCTCTGCTCAGGCCAGTGGGAGTTTGCAGCTGCAGTTCCGTGCTGGCTGTGGCATTCGGGGACTTAGTGCTGCTGAAGTCTCCTGCAGAACTTGCAGAATTGGGTGGGTTTGCTGCTTCTGAGGGTCCTGGTCCTGTAATTCCGGGGAGAAGACGCTTGTGGTGTGGTGGGGATTCCAGGAGAGATGGTGGGATGGGGCTTTAGCTGGGAAGTGGCAGCAGGGAGAGGGATGCTGTGCTGGGGCAGAGTCAGAGCTGGGGTGAGCTGTGCTGCTCCTCATCGGGCTCAGTTCTCCTCCAGAAAATGAGAATCTTGCAACTGTGACTTTTTAAATCTCTTTGACATTTGGGTGTAAAGCTCCAAAGAGCGAACCAAGTTTGTTTTTGGAGGGGATGAAGAATGCTTTGATATGCTGCAAACTTGCTGCAGAGGTTACAAAGGTGTATAGAAGCTGCAGTATGCTGTGATTTTTAAGTTTCCTTTTGTGCTTAAGGAGTTAGCTTCTGAGTCCATGCTAACCTGCCTTCTTGCCACTGTTGTATAGTGTGTACGGATGGAATATCCTTGACTGCTCTCCAGAGTGGACTCCAGTGTTGTCCAGCACTTGGGACTTAGAGGTCCTGCACTTCTTAGGGACACCTGCAGTCCCATGTGAACATATTTGGGCCCTGTCTTGAAGCACAGGAGTGCATCAGTGGAACTGATGTACACAACAGCTTGTTGAATGCACACTACAGAAATAAACTGCTTTTTCCACAGTTGTAGGCAAAAACTTGGGAGAGTGGTGGCATGCTTCCAGTGGGGAAATGTCCCTTGGAGCAGCAGGTTTGCCTGGTGTTATCAGAGACGCATGGGTGTGTTACACAAAATAATTCAATCATTTAATGATCCATAATACTGCTCTAACTCCTACCACAGATGCTGTTGGATTCAATGCAAGTTGGATTTGTTACTGCAGGGGTTTTTGGGTTTTTTTTTTCCCTTTCTCTGGGATTCATGCCAAGATGAACTGTATGTTCTGTTCGTAAGAGCTATGAGTAATGTGTGTGTGAATCTATAACATAAGTAATAGGAGTATATAAAATGTGTGAGTGTGCAGGATCTGTGTGTCCTGTGTCTGCAGAGCACCTCACACAGGCTCTGTGTGCGTTCTCAAACGGGGTGTGATACATGTCTGGGCAAAATTAATGACATGCCTTGGAGTTACTGCTCGCTGCAGAGCCCTGTCTGATGGCCTCATCAGAGAGCTGAGCTGAAATCTCAGTCCCAGCTACGGTTTGGCTGCTTAATTGCCCTTTTGGAGGAGTTACAAATTAGAGAGAGCTGCAAGTCCCTCCCTGTGCCTTAACGGAAGGCAGCTCTAACGGAGATGGGAGGGATGCTTGCACCACAGCCTGATGTGTTCTGTGGGCTGGGTGCATCACTGAGGTGCCTGGGGGTTTGTTCCTTGGAGCAGGGGGTACAGGGAGTGCTGGGGGTCCCACTCTGCATCACCCCAGGTGGGTGCTGCTTGGAGTGATGCACTCTAAGGCAGGCCTGCTGCTTTTAGTAGGAATTTTTTTTTTTTTCCTTTTAGGTGAATAAAACGGGCTTTCACTCATAAATTATTTTTCTTATGTGAAAAATGAGAAGGTGGCAAGTAGCCAATTTCTCCGCCTCCCTCTTCCCAGCTCCGATGAGGTCATTGCCTCTTAAAGTTTATACCACTCACTGTGAGACATGGCTGGAGGAGCGAGAAGGCAACAAATGACTCTGGAGGAGCGGCTGGGAGCGATGGCTGCTCATCCCTGAAATGTTAGTGAGCTGTAAGTGATACCTGGGCAGACACAGTGGGGAGGGGGCCTGGTGCAGATCCCTGGGAAAACCGTGTAGGGTCAGACCCGAGTGGCAGGGCAGTGTCCTGGTCACTCCCCAGTCCCTGCTATGGCACAGCAGGGTCTGGGGTGTTTTGGGGGCAGGTCGTGCTGTTTGGTGGGCTTCCAGGTGGAAGGAGGCTGGGCGTGTGCTTTGGTGAGATGGGACCAGCAGCAGTCCTGGAATTCCTTGTCTGAGCTTGCTCTTGTGTCCATTTACTTTTCCTCGGGAATTTCCTCAGCGCTGTTTTTGCAATGGGGTTGCGAAAGTTCATGACCCAGTGAAGGATCTCTCCAAGACCTTTGTGTCCCTGGCTGAGTGGCTGCCTGGAGAAGCTGGTTTTCTTTTCCCTGAGCTCCATGCTGAGCTTTGTGTGGATTCCTGAGCTATTGTTTTCTTCTTGTCTGTCCCCCCCCTGCCCGCCATCCCATGGTGGAAGTGATATGGAAACAGGACTGCCCAGACCACGAGGTGATCCCTGGGTTTTCCCTACACCCTGAGCTCAGGAGGGTGGATTTGGAGAGCTGTTCCCTCCTCCCCACAGCTTTCCCTGGGGACAGTGGCCTGCATTGTCTGTGGTTTTCAGGTGCAGTGTTTGGCCTGAAACCAGTATTTCATGGGTGCCATAATTGATTATTGGAATGTCAGACCTTATTTTCTGCCTGCTGCCTTTGCTGCGGCTCTGATTTTGGCTGGAGTTGGCTCTGTGTTCTGGGGTGGTCGGGGAGAGGACTCCTGATGCGTCTCTGACTGTTTCACAGCCCTGTCATTGCTCTCTGGAGGTGTGATGGGCTGAAGAAGAAGTACAGGTGGAACTTAGGGAGGGCTCCTACATGTCACTCTGCTTTTAGGCACAAACTTAATAAAACCCAACCTATATTAAAATTGCTCTTCCATTGCAGCTTGTCTGTTCCCTGGAGATCACAGAAGCATCCTGTTACTTCCAGCTGCTCTTGTGCTGCTGCACCCCAGTGATATCTTCTGTTCACCAATTCTTTGTCTTTTTGCTTCTCCTTAGCAGCCTCATGGATTTTTTTTTTCCCCTGTCGACACAATACAATCACTCCTTGTTAGCCTATCTTGCTCTTTCCTCTTTCAAGGAAGGGAAGGAGCAGGGGAACCAGATCTGATAATTCCAGTGAGTAGAACTGTTCCCCTGAGCCCTTTATAAAGAAATAAAAAGGCTCTCCTTCTCTCTGCTTCTCTTTGAGTACAAGCACTTTACCCTCTTGGATTCCCTGCAGGCTCCTCATACTGCTAAAATTGAAACATCAAGATGTCTGAGGCAGCAGGAATTACCATCAGTGTTTTGACACCTGGAGGTACAATTTCTATTAGCTTTTATATAAAAACAACACCAGTTTTGCCAACAGAGTTCTTGTTAAATAATGCATGAAGACCCCAATCCTGACAGTAGGTATTTTTCTTTCACTTTCCTGGACTCTTGGATAATGGCTTAATTTTTGTGACCACTGGGGAAAACGGTATGCACTCTCACACGTGGAAATACATACGTGGACACACACATGCTGAACTCCCAGGCAGAGAGTCAATTACCCCATTTGCTAATTAATGTGGGGAGATAGTGGAAAGCAATTTGAGGTTGGTCTGTTGAGCAGGCTTGAAGCATAGCTTTATTTTTTTGGAAGCAGCAGAACACGGTCCTCCTGAGAGCTTTGATGGCAAATGAGAGTGTCTGTGTGTGATCTGAGAAGCCCTGGGAGGGTCTGACAGGGATGAGCACAGGGGTCAGCAGGAACAGAAACGGGAAACTTGTGGTTTTGCCTGGATGATGCTTGGCGTGGAGCATATGCTCTGTGCTCACTTTTGGGGGAAATGAAGTGAAACAGAAGGGCACAGCATGTGGATGTGACTGCTAATAGTGAGAATCAAAGTACAGTTTTGACATTTCTAACCTAATAAGTGGTGCTGCGTGCGAGAGCCTGCTTATTTTCCTTTTTCACCATGAGATGCTTTGACAGAGGAGTAAAGTCCCATTTTGACGTTTCTGTCATTTTAACTAAAGAGAGAGATTACAGTAAATTGGATTAAGTGAAAATCTTCTTCAGATGTTTGTGGTTTGGGCTGATTTATGGATAGATGTCATTTGAACGTCATTCTGCATTTTTTAAGCATCTGCTTGATGGTTGCTTTAATGCTGTTTCTGCAAATAGTCCACGCAGAGGAGGGAAGGCTGAGCAAGCAGCAGCACCCCGTGACAGAGCTAATGCTGGTGTGTGGCATGGGGACAGCACAGCACTGTCCTTCTCACGCTCCTGCACTCACAGTGCCAGATTCTGTAACGGGTGCTTGCTGCTCATTCGAGTTCCCGTTATTAAACTTGGTTATCTTCTGCTGAAAGTCATTTAAATAGGCTTCTAGAAGTATTTTTCCCACCCTGCAGAGAAGATGGTTCAGTGCACACATTCCTTATGGTGCTCTTGGCAAATCTGGGGTTGCCTGTTGCCCTGTGACCAGTAGTGACGTTCTTCTGGTTACCCTCATGCAGAGTCCTTCCCTCACCATTTGTGTGACTTTTCCAGCAACCGAAATATTCTCCTAAGCATCTGCTGGCTCACTGACATGAGCAACAGCATGTGAAAATACTTCGTCCGTGCACAGATATTTCCAAAAGATAGTGTTGAAAGTTCTTCCATTAAACTTACAACTTGAGACTTCTGAAATTTATCCTTCCTTCGTGGCTTCCTCCACCTAAGCTATTTAGGAGCTGCTGGTGCCATTTGGAAAGCTGCACGATCTCTGGTGGGTGATGATGTAATCAGCACTGTAATCAAATCTGCCAGTGATGTCATTGCTGGAGTAGTGCAGTGTTCCCTGGTGCAGTGATTTAGTGGGATGAGATGGAAGTGTCAGTGCAGTTGGTGATGGCAAGTGGGGTGTACCCACCCTGGGAGGTGCAGGGCACTTGTTGGCCAGCACTGATCCTGCAGCTGCCTCTGCTCTGCGTGACTGGGGCTGGGAGTGAGGCTGTAAAAATTGCCTTAATTCTCCCAAGGGATGTCTCAGATTGTGCCTGTATTTATTTTCACTCTCCTGGGGCAGGAAGGCACTGCCCAGGTGTAAGTTACAGAAAGGTGCCATATCAAATCCCAGCTTTGAGTTGGCTGGTGATGCTTCATATCTTCCCTTCCAACTGGTTTGATTTGCAGGGTCTCAGCACTGCCAGAGTTTTCTCCTGCTGGTGTTGACACCAGGGCTGTGGTATTTTGTTTCCTGTGCCCACCTCAGTGCTTCTCCTTGTTAAAAGACGAGATTTTACCTTTTGCCATGAGAGCATTTTGTGCCTTGCTGGTGACTCAAAGGGCAATTCTTTAAACATTTTCTATGTTATTTTTCTTGATACAATTATTAGTAGAAGATCACATACCGAGGGAGGATAAATTTGTAATCCTGCTTAATGGCTGATCTTATCCAGCTGAGGAACTCTCATTGCATAAGGGACAGTGACCTGAAATCTTTTTAAACCATCGGACAAGATGCCTTTCCCTTCTCTACTTAACACACATGAGGGGGGATACAGACTTCAAATGGTTTAAAGTTTAACTGTTTTACTTTGAAATTTGAATACCTGCTGATAACTAACCTTTGGGTTGGTGTGCCAGAGAGAACAGTGGTGCTGCAGGGTGTGAGTGACTTTAATGTATAATCTACGTGTTAAACTGCATCTCTTGCTCCTTGGGGTTGCTAAACAGCATCTACAAAGGTTACCTGGCATGAATTACTGGGGGATCAAACAGAAGAGCTTGATCACAACCCTTCTTAGGCAGGTTCATGAAGGAGGCTGGGCTGGGGGCTCTGAGGGATGCTGTGGCACTGGGGAAGGGCTCTGCTCCATCCCACTGCTGGAATCCCACAGGGAGGGGAAGGGGGGTGGTTGGGGCTCTCTGGAAGAGGTGCTCCTTCCTTTTCCAAAGGTGATATCCTGGCACTGGGGAGGGAAGAGGGTTTTTTCTCTCTGATGTGGGTGAATCAGTGCTGTCTGTGATGGATTCTCATTGCGACAGGCTCTAAATGGGAACTCCCAGGGGAAATTAGCCTGCAGCTTTTGCCTTTATTAAATATTCTCCAGTGCCATCCCAAAGGACCACTTTTTAGCTTTCAATGTTTCCTCTGTATTTTTAACATCACCTACATGGAATGTGGCAATATGTGGTCTATATTTACATTAAAGCCTATGCACAAATAGTTAAGAAATGATGGATAGCACGTTCTGTTCTTCAGGTCTGTAACACAATGGGGTCCTCTACCTAACTGTGGGAATCTCAGCTGGAGACACTGCAGATTATTACAAAATCCAATAGCTTACTTAAAGTTAGGGCTTATGATGATTGATTTAGCCATTTATTCAAACACCTATTTAATGATTAAGTCTTTATAAACTATTTGCAACTTTTAAAATGGGACCTGATGCATTGTAGCTCCATTAGCATCTAGCTAATAAAATAGGCTGTGGACCTGTAATGCTGATTTAGTTGACAGAAATGATATTTCATGTGTTGAAGTATTCAGTATGTTGTTGCAGATAGTTCTTGGTGTGTTTCAGGCACAGAAGTGCCCCCTGCTCCCCATAGCTTCCACTAGATCAGATTGCTCAACCCCCCATCCAACCTCTCCTTACCTTTATTTAACCAAGTACCAAAGCCTAGAGGTAAATTCTGTACACAAGATTACAGAAGACAGGCTTTTTAAAATCTGACTTCTTTGCCTGTGTATAAAAGCATTTTTTTTTTTCCATGAACTGCTCAACTTTCCATTTGCTTAAGCTGTACAGAGCTGGCATCTGGGATGAGCTGTGTAATGGGATATCTGAATCGCAGCAGGAAGCCAGCTCCAGTTTAAGCAGACCTGATTTAAAAGCAAATTCAGTCAAACCAGTGCAAACTCCTGCTCGGAGAAATTAAAACTGCTTTATGTCCGGTTGATGGCACTTCTGTTTAGGTCAGTGACTGCTGCCTGGGGATCCTCAAGTGGACAATGAATGGAACCTCTCAAGTGCAGGTTGAGCAAGGTACATCCCTGATGCTCTGCACTTCTCACGGGGCTGTAGGAATTTAGGTAAAATTTGCCAAGGGCTGACTTTTTCCTCTGTCCCCACTCCTGCCTAGTAGGCTCTGCTCTCATGGTTAAATGATCTTGGTGTGACTGGTGTGTGTCTGAATGGTGATGCTGTCCTTTTCCTGGCGGTCGGAGCTTGTAGGGCTTGGAAATATTGTGGCAAGGCTGATGATGTAAATGAGCACATGGGGACATGGGAATGGTCCTGCCCTGTGGGTGGCTGATGTAAAAACAAAACTGGGAAGCCATTTCCAGGCTTGGGCTGGGGAGCAGGGAGTTGGTTTTGTGGAAGGCTGCAATTAATATTTCTCTTTCCATGTTGTTAAACAGCTCAGCATCCATTTCTTTACCTCTAGCATCTGTCTGCAAGATTTGTGTGTTTGTTTCTGCAGATTTCCTACTCCTGGGCAGCCAGCCATGCCGTAGGAAACAGAGGGAGAAGGGGCTGGCTCCAGTGGCCTGAGCCCATTGTTCAGTTCCCAGCCAGCTGTTGTGCAGCTGTTGGCAGTGCAGGGACCACAGTGATTTGAGCAGAAGGGGTTTCCCAGAGCTTTACCCCTGTGCTGGGCAGGAGGTGACAGATGAGGCTGCCCTGCCTGCCCGTGGCCCCCTCCAAGGGGATGTGTGTGGGTGTTGTGTAGAGTGCCAGGTGCTTCTCCGGGACATTGTGATAGGATGAAGGAAAATTAAGGTTAATTTACCCTTTCTAACTGCTCAAATATTTTCTTTTCTTGATTTCTCTCTCTGTTAAGTTTTTCACTTTAACCCAGGGATAGGGAATAAACTGTGGTGGACACTAATGAATTGCAAGAGGGGAAACAGCAAAGTCCCCTTTGGGTAAGAGTTTACTGTTCAAGCCTTGACCTTGTTAAAACTTGTTAACTCAATAAAAGTTTGAGTATTTAAAGACAAGCGACTTCTTCCTGCCTTGAGGGGCGTAATTAAGTCATTCCACACCCCTTAAACCAGGGCTGTGGGAGGAGGACTAAGGAGCTCCCTATCCTGCCTGCCTAAGTCAGATACAACTTTCCACCTGGGTCATCTCTGTCCTGCAAGCATCACCCCTGAGCTGTGTGGAGCTGCTGCTGGGAGGGCCTGGCAGGAATTGTGTGGGAAACCTGCTATTTCCCAACTGCTGGGAGGATGGCACTGCTCCTTTTGAAAGGCAAGCAGTTCTTCCATTGGTTGAAATTGTGGTCAAGTGTTTTGTATTAAAGCAGACTGAATTTCCTGGATAAAGCATGCAACAGAGCTTCATGATGTGTGTGTCTGTGCTGTGTTCATCCATAAAAATTCCTGTACAACTTAAAAGCTGGAGAGTTATCCCAAATACAGAAACTTGCTGTTTTTCCAGTTTGGAGTGGCATGTCTGTGCCTACCGAGCTGTAATCAGTATCCACTGGTGTGAATTCTTCTGGAATTGCAGCTCCAAAGATGGACAAATAAGGACTTTCCCATGGCAGAGAGCCCCAGGAGCACACACACACTGCCCAGCTGTGCAGAGGAGGAATTCCTGACGTGACTGCTTTACACCTGGAGTGCTGTGAAGGCCTCTTGGCTATGCATAAAGTATTTGGCTTCATTTTTTTTCTTTTTTTTTTGGTTGGATTTGTGTTCCCTGGGTGGGCTCGGGGGCTTTGCAGGAGCAGTGGGAAGGGCTGTGTGCTATGGGACAGAGCTCTCACAGGCACCACAGCTCTTCTCAGTGAAATCCACCATCACTGGCTACTCCCAGTAAACTAGCAGAGCTGTTAAAGGCAGGTGTCTCAACTGCCCAAGCAGAAGTAATGGAGATTTGGGGACAATAATCATCTTAGTTTTCCCTGTGTGAGCTGCCCTGTTTCAGCTTGGTACCACGGCAAACTCATTGCCTCAGCAGAGACAATTTTGGATGCCGTGTCTTTTCTTGCTGTGCGTGACCAGCGTTCATCTTCGTTTAAAATCTGAAGCCTTCATCAAGGTTATTAGCTCAATGCATGAAAGTACTGGGAAGCATCCTTAAGTACCTCCCAGATGGAAAGATTATGATGCTGTAATTTGTTTCTATAGCTCCACAAAAGCAGTGTTTGACCTTGAGACTGTGGCTCTCCTCTTTGCTCTGCTGGCATTCCCAGTGCTCATGTCCAGACCAGCTTGGTCTGAGCTCAGTGACTCGGAGATGGAGCTGCTGTGCTGCCCAGATGAGGAGGATTGCTTTGTGTCACACGTTTCCCCCGTGGTTTTCTTTGTTTCTGTTACAAGGCTGAAAGGTTGGAGGCTGAGGAGCCCTTGGAAACCTTGGCCCCAGGACAGGTGGAGGGGGACAGGAGGTACCTGCGTGTGCCTGCACAGTGGCAGCAGCAAATTGGGCCAGTGACTCATCTTCGGAATAGCTTGACATTGGCAGCTCAGGGGGTTTTTAAAGTAGTTATTAATTATTATTACTAAATAGCTTTGAGTTCAGCGGTTGCTAAACAGGATGCCCTGATAGCCCAGGGCATTTTGCCAGCAAACAAGGCAGAAATCTCCCTTCCCTCCCATGTGACAGGCCAGGGAGACTGACCCCAGTGTTCATTGCTTCTCCCTGGAAGAGCAGACCTTTCGAGATATCTCATCCGTGCAGCATGAATTACAATGACTCCTGCAAACTAGTCCTCAGGCTCCCAGAAATGTGTAAATGACAGGCTGCAAACCCCTGCCTGAGCCCAGGAGAGACACATGACAAAGGGTCCGACCAGGCTGCACTTGGAGAAGTGTCCTGATCAACAAGGCAGCACTCCTGGTCTGCTGGGGAGTGACTGACAGCTTTGGACAGCTTGTTGTCAGCAGGACTGAGCTTGGCAGGGAAGCACTGAAATCCCGTTTGCCCACTTGCATGAGTTCAGTTATTAAACACATCAGGAATCCCCATCTGTTTTGTAAGCCTGTCTCCAGAAACATAACCCAAAGCCTGGCTCCTGCAAAGTGCCATTTGCCTTGGAGTGAAGCTGGAGGGAGCTGGAGCTGTGCAAGCTTTCCCTTCTTTTCAGGGTAAGGCTCCTTTGTGGATTCAGAGCAGGTTTGCTGCAGTCCAGAGCTCTAGCTGCAGTGGGCTGTGGTTTGTGTACAGGGTATTTGACAAGGGGGAGGTGGAGGTGATGTTTTCCTGCTCCCCTTCCCTCACTGCAAATTGTCCTCATTGTATGCAAACACTGGAATTTTTTGGTGCCTCTAGAGAGACTTTGACTTTCTGTCTAGAAGCTATTAATTACCTAGACAGGAAAAGCAGAACATAGCCAATTAATGGCTGCTACTTGGACCTGTCTGTCCGACTATGAACTAATGAGCAGCTCCTTTCTCTGGGCCACCAGCGAGCCAGAACTTCTCATCAGTGCTCCTGGGGAGAAATGAAAGCAGCAGCAATGTGCAGGAACAAATAGCTGGAATTCAGTTATTAACCTGGACTGAAAATTGACTCTATCTGCTAGTAATTACCTGGAGGATGTTAGGAGGAGGGCCCAGGGGAGGGTTCAGGGCTGGTATTTGACAGACCATCACAAATGACTGGGGTAGTGTTACCTCAGTTCCCATCCAGAGTCTGGGGTGTTGGGGTGTGCTGGGTTTGTGGAACAACTGCAGTGAAAACCAGGAGTGAAATGGGTTAGTTTAAAACAGCTCTGCTCCCAAAAGACTCCCTCCTTTAGCGATATTTTATGGCACAGTCGCATAGCATCTCATATATTTTTGAGTACCTTGGTTTACAGGTCATTTAATTTATTTGCAGGCTTCGTTTTGGTTCCCTAGGGTAATTCTGTTCCTTTGCACGTGTCTTCCTAGGGAGGCATTAAATTGTGCAGTTTGTCATAATAGTTGAGCTTTTATGCTGGCAGTTGGTGCTCTTCAAAGATCCTCGTGTGAAGTTTAGACTCCTGAATCATTAGAGGATCATGAAAGAAAAGGAATAATTTAGAAGGCAAAGATGTTTTGTCGCCTTTGAAAATTGGGAACGTGCGAAAGGAGAAAATGTTTAGTGGTACAATCTGCCTCAAAGAACTGATCTTAGGAACTCCAGAAAATGAATTTCCCTTCTTTATTCAGGATGTAAATAACTGAAAATGTCACTCCTGAGCTGAGTAATTTGTTCAACAAAAGGATCTGGAGGAGATGACTCCCCTCTCTTTCATGAACGTGCCCAAGACATCACAGGACCTGTCTCTTTAGCAACATGAACTGAAGGGTTTGAAAATCAAAAGAGCAGCGTGTACTGTGCAAAATATAAAAATAAATCTCGCAGGTGCTTTGTATTCTGCCTTGCATTTTAAAAGCCTTGTTTGCCTGGGTAGCCTGGGCTTTAGGTGAGCTCCTGGGAGCAGCCAGTGGCCACAGTGGTGATGTGTTGTTACAGTGATGGTTGTTAATGTGCTGTTTAATGCACTTGGGAGCGTGGCTGAAATTCCCATATGCTTACAGTATCATTGTCAGCAAGGAATTGCGTGGGGTTTTTTGATTTAAACTTGCTGGTGTGTGTTTATTCAACTGAGATTAGAACTGCGTAACAGTTCCAGCATTTAAGTCCGTGTTTAATGGAAGAGGGGGGTAGCTCAAGTGGGAAAGATGGTGTGCAGTGTGAGCAGGGAAGAGAGAGAGAAACAGGGTCTGGAAGTGGGGAGAGAAGGAGCTTTGCCCTGGGACAGGCTGTCTGTGCTTGCACCATGGTTAAAATTGCCTGGATCCCATCCCAGGTGGATGTGGCAGCACAGGGTGAATATTGCAGCATGCCAGGCTGCCAGACAGGGATTGGGCAGAAGAGGCTTTGATTTGTTCCTTTGCACAGCCCATCTTGCCCTAGTAGATGAGCTTTTTAGTTTCAACCCTTGCATTTCTCTATCTGGAACTTTGGGATGGGCTTTAACCAAAAAATGGGGCATTCTCAGCAGTTTTTCCATCCCTGGGGTTTTATCAGTCATTTCTGTTAGTTTGCTTTTGCTGTCCTGCACTGGTTTTCTTTTCTGTCTCCTTCTTGGCATCTGATTGTCACTCCTTTCCTTCTCCAGTCCCCTGCCCTGTTTCCCTTTGCAATCCCAGTGCCCGGGTGGTTTCATGTTTGGTTTTTTTTTTAATTTCCTCTCCAGGCGTTTCCATTTGTCTTTGCAGATCATCTTCAACAAAGGCCTTGCATGGTCTAATTTGTTTTCTATTTCCAGCCCAGACTTAAAATAACTCCTTTGTTCCATGAATGGCCTGTGCATGGATCCAAATCCCACCTCCCCCTTTTATTATGTTTTTTTTTTTTTAATGTGGGTTTGTGTTTCACTGTTCCTTGTCACTATCTCTAATTACTTGAAGTGTCCCTTTTGGGCATTTAGGCTGCAGCTGGCAGTGTGGCCGTGTGTGTGCTGGCTGTCCCCCTTCCCTGGGAGCAGTTTGGGAATGGGTTTGCAGGGCTGTGGGTGCCTTGGCACGGGAGCAGGGATGCTCTTGCATAACAGGAGCAGCTCTGCCATCGTGTCCCTGCTGACAGGCTCGCTGCTCAAAGCAGTTGTCTGCAGGGGTTACCAGTGTCTGCTGCAAAATTAGGAGGTGCTTATGTTTTTTAGATGGGGGAATCCAACAATGGGAAGAGGGAGATTAAAGGAAAAGAAGCACATTAGGACTGGATTTGAAAAGTAGAGACTCAGCCTGGCCATGTTGATGCTGAGCCATGGCCAGGCTGGCACTTGGTGTGTGGCTTGTGCATTTTAGCAAGACAATGTCCCTGCAGCTGGGGAGTGATGGCCAAGCACTCCTGCAAAGAGAAATGGGTCAGTCTTGTTCTTTTAAGCACATCCATGTCCCTCTGGGAGCTATCACAAGGTCGCTTGCAGCCCCTCTGCTGAGGGCTGAGATGTATTTAAAGCAGGTGAAATCCCCTGGCAAGGAGGAGTGCTGGGGAAGGTGTGCAGGTGTCTCATCGGCTCTTGGGGAATCAGATTCTCCTGCTGTGGGTTGAGGTCTGTCAGGGACAGGAATCACAGTGCACAGTCAGCATGTCCTTTCCAGAAGCATCAGGCTGGGAGCAGCTGGCCTGGCAAACCTGCTTTTGAAAACACTACTGGGAATGGGGCTGGCAAAATCCAACGCTCTGACCTTGCTCCGTGCCGCTGCCGTGCCAAGATCTGTACACAAATGCTGGCAAAGGTTATCTTGGGGCAGAGCTAAACACGGGTCCCGTGCCCAAAATAGCTCGGAAAGATTGAAAAGGAGAAATACAAGTGGCAAATCCTGCTTTGCAGCTTTGGGCAGTGATAGGAGCAGGGCAGAGAAGTCATCTTTCATCAGGGCTTGGAACCGGTTCCGTGTCGAGCCATGCCGTGGTTGGGAGAGCTGATGCAGCCTGACTGCAGCTATGAGGCTGCAAACCAGGATGAGAGACTTCAGCTCCTGAGCTTCTGTCATCCCCTCCACGGCCTTAGGGACTGGTTGTACCTTCTTACAAGGGCAACACCCTGCTCTGAGCAACTCTGTCACGGTGCTGCAAGGTCCCTTCTTCCCCCAGATCTGCTGCTGTAATTGCTTGTGCATCCGCACCATTGGTCAGGCAAGGAGAAAAATCTAGTTCAGAAGTCATCTGGACAAAAGAGGAGAGCACTGGGGAATGGGACAAAAGCTGTTTTGGGTACTGATGTTGGAAGAGCAGCTGAGGAACTGCAGGGTCTCACCATGGTGTGCAAGTTGCTTCCAGTCTGGCTTGACTCCTGTACTCCTCCAAAGCAAGGCGAATGTTTTAGGATCACACACAGGTACAAGCCTTGATCCCTGGGGTTGAAATAACCTCTCCTTCATGCACAGAGCTCGGGATGTGCCTGATCTTTCCTCCTGACCCCGTGCTGCAATGTTAATGTAAAACCTCTGTGCTCTGCTGTGATTGAACTGTGGATTCCCAGGCTGCAGACATTGACATTGTCATCTTTGTTGTTCTGAATAGAGCCCTAAATTAGTGGCAGACAGCCTGCTTTCCTCTTGAAAGGACTTGGTAGATACAGTACGTACAAATATTTGTGTGTAATGTCAACTGTCTTCCAAGAAAATTTCATGCACATATTGATTAGACAAATCCATTAACGTTACGTTGTGGTGCATTTCTTAGGAATGTCTCTCTACCCATTTTCATTGCATCTTAATTATTTCTGCTTCCACTAGTCCTTTAAAGCAAGAGTGGGTAAATCTCTTAGCTGCTTTTCAGGTCTGGTTTTGATCTAGAGCTGCTCATCAGTGGGGCAGAGACTCCCCTGTGCCACACACAGCTGGGTGCTGGGGTTTTTTAGGCATCGTGGTTGCTTGGACTCTTGGAGGTGGATGTTACAGCTCAGAATTAATTAAGCATCATTACAAAGGTCTCCTTAACCTTTATTTGAAAATACATGAGTTGACTGGAGGATACACACCTTTTATTTCTTGTTTGAGGAGGAAAATTGTCGTGTATTTAGTGTTTGATTAAAGATGACTTTGTTGTTTTTTCCAAAAACTGCATCATTTAGTGTAATTAAACATGAGCTTTGTTGTCAATACTCTTCAGTTAAATGCACTGGTGAGTGCCAACAGCATTTCTCTTATTTGCCATGTCTGCATGGTGTGGTGGTACTAGTTTTTGCCTTTCAATAAGGGCTTTGCAGTTTTTGTGGGCTGCCTCCTAACGTCTCCTGTAGACCATCCATGGTCCGTAGACCACAAGTTGAGTAACATTACTCTGGACTTAGGAAACAAAATATTCTGTTAATCTTATGTCAGCATGTCCTTGCTTTAAAAAAAAAAAAAAATTGTATTTTGAACTTGAACCATGTGTTTTCACTGGGATCTTTAAAACTCCTCTGAGAACAGATGAACTGGTGTTTTCTGTGAGCTGGGAGTGTCTTGTTGTTCTCACCTTTCAGATAGATGAACTAAGGCACGGGGTAATTACAGCAACTGGCCCACATTTGTGTTGTACCAGTCAAGCCAGGGACCTCACCTGGGAATCCTCCCTGAGGAGTCCAGAACAAATCAGGAAGGTTGTCTCTAACTTTGAAGAGCAACAAGTGTGTTGAATGATGTTAATTAATTTTATTTTTTTTTTTGCAGCTAGATTTAATTGCAAACCCCTTATTTTAGACCTGCAGGCTTTTAGCAGGGTCCTGCCCATGTCAGTGTAGGTTTTGCCATGGGCTGGGGATCCACAGATGACTGCAGGGTGCTGTGAACTCCTCTGTGCCCCTGTTTTGGGTGTGAATGTGCCTGGCCCAGTGCTGTGCATCCCATTAGCACAGGCTGGGGGACACTGCTGGAGCTGGCTGGGCATGTGGGCACAGCTCCTGGGCATGTGGGCCAGCCTGCAGCAGCTTGCTGTGGCTTGTAGTGTGCTGTTGTGGTGTGAATGGGGAGAACAGGTGATGGGGAAACAATTTTAGATGGTAAATGAATGGCACGTGAAGAGGAGAAACAGGAGAGCAGGGTGGGAGGATGGGGGAGTTTTGAAGGCTTCAGCAGTGGGGCAGACTCCTGTGAGGTTTTTTTCAACAGGTGAAAATAAACAGGTACAGGAGGTTCCATAGGCACTCACCTCCTCCACAGGTTCGTGTTGCAGCCCTGATTCTGGTTTTGGTGATAACCTCCAGCCTTCTCCTGTTCCTCATCAGAGACCATAAATCTCCTGGTACCTAGTGCTGTAATGGCTAATGCAGGTCTATGGGTAAAACAGTCTCAGATGGAGACTCTAACTGGGGGGGAAATACCTTTCCTGTGAGACAATGTCTGTTCTTCATCAAAATCAGTTGAGAAAGTAGGAACTAAACAGTTTGATTTTAAAGATTTAAAGAGCCTGGCTGCACACTCTCTCTCTTACTTCCATTAATCTGTTCCTATTGTTTGTGTTCCTCCCTTAAAAATAATTTAAAAAGAGTTTTGGAGGAGGAGGCAGCCCAGTGTCTTGTGCTGGGAATGGGTGGCCTGGTGGTGTCCCAGTTGCACCCAGTGCATGCACCAGTGCATGCCCTGCAAGATGTGCTCCCCTTTGGGAGCACCCACAGCCTCTTTGCCTGCTGGTCATGGACCTTCCTCCCCAGAAGAGTGCTGGGTATGTGGAGTGTAAAATTTGGACCTGAGGTGTGATCTGAGGCATGTGTGGAGCTGCCCCAGTGCTTTGGTGACCTTGTTTGGCTCCAGCCCAGTCCTACTGTGGTACAAACATCCAGGGCCTTGGGCTGGTGCTGGGATCTTGCTGGTGACCTGCAGATGTGGAAATGCATGGACAGTGCTCCTTGCCTGCTTGCAAGGACCATGTGATTTTTACTTTTGTCTTCCCAGGGCTGCTAACAAGAAGCCTCAATAGAGGCAGAGGTGGTTTGCTGCCCTTGTTAAGGAAAAATCCTTTTGTGCTCCTGCTGGTTTGTGATGAATGCAGGACACAGCTCACAGACACTGTGCCTTGGTGCAGGACAGTTTTGTTGGCCCCTGCATTTTCATCTTGTGTCTTTATTCCTCTAGTAGACAGTTAACTTTTTTTTTTTAGTTGCACAGACTGAGGCAAAAAAGCTTTAAAACTGTTTAAGAGCTCTGTACCATGTGGCTTTGCACCTGGTGCTGTGTTTTAAGCTGAACTGCTGATCTGAAGAGTTTAAAAAAAAAAAAATCATCCAATTTCTTTTACTGTAGACAGCTGCCTCAGCATGGTCAGGTCTACCTGCTGTGCTTCCAGGGAGTCTTGGCTTGCTGAAAGCTGCCAGGGACTCTGGGTTGGAATATGTATATGTGTGTCTACGTATATGTATGTATATATTTACATGTGCTAATTAATTTGTAGGTGGCCATAAGCCAAGGTGTCCAAGTTTGAATCTGTTATTGGGAAAGTCCCTTAAATTACTGCAGATCCCACTGAGCTTTTGGAGCCCTGAGAGCCCCATACACGTATCCTTGGCAGCTGCAGGGAGGGTTTGTCCCTAGAGCATCACTTGGGCTGCAGGAGAGCTGGGAGGGTTCTGCTGTGTCCCTGGAGGGTGAGCATGGTGGGAGGCTCCTGGCACAGCCCCCAGTTTAGGGTGGGAATGGGTGATTAAAATCCCATCCAGTCGGAAGCACGAGGGGAAGTGGGACAGTCATACTGGAAGTGTAAATGCGTGTTCTGGGTGCCTCTGAATTCCCCTGCATGCACAGGGGCTTTCCTGCCCGGGGTGGATTGCACTGAGCACGCCAGGCTCTAGCATGGGGAAGCTGTCTGGTCTGGGATGAGGGTCAGGCTGCTCCCCAGGCCACCAGTGAGTCCCTGGGGTGACAGGTAAGGTGCCCTGGGGCTCAGCAGGGTCCAGACCTGGGGGGAATCCCAGCTCTTGTGCAGCGAGTGAGCTGAAAGCAGCAGGGACCTGGTTGTCCCTTTGCACCCTGCCTTGAGAGCTAAACCTTGTCTTTTTCCATTTGTCACTTGGTAAAATACCTTTTCCCAAGAGACTCACCCGACCCTCAGGTGAGCGTGGTGATGTCTTTGTGTGTCTGTCATCCTTAGACTTCATGGGGGTTTGCTGAAAAGATGATTTCTGTAAGATTTGACCTCTGTGTGAGAGGCCTCCCTGGGCTGCCTTGCTCTGGCTGCCTGTCGTGCCTGGCTGCCAGGGAACGTTGCCTTGGTTTGGTTTATTTCTGGCTCTGAGGCTGCATCACAAACCAGCGAGGCAGCCCTGTGCCTGCCTGCAGCAGATAGCGAGGGGTTTATCAGCATGGGCTCATCTGTGGTCTCACAGGAGGGAAAAGAAATAAAAAAAGAAAAGCTTCCTCTTTCTTTCTTTTTTTTTTTTCCCCCCCCTCCGCTTTCCCACCCCCTTTTTGGTTTTTTTGTACACGCCAACTGCTGTTTCAGTTGAAATTGCGTTGGCTGGGGCTGGCTGTGCTCCCCATGCACGGAGACCACAAGGCTGGGGAGAGGCTCCTGGGAGCCCTGGAAGTTTCCTTTGCCGTTCCTGATGTGCTGCTGGAAGAGTTTGATGGTGCCAAAAGCCTTGCACAAATCCATACAGAACACATACCTGCACTGGGGAGGAGGCGTGCACAGCACTGGGTGGGATGGAGAATGGGTCCAGGGAGCTGGGACTGTCCCTGGATCCCTTGGCATCAGTCCTGATAACATCTCCTGACCCTGGCAGGCGACAGTGGCAATTTATCCTTTGTGTAACTAATTGTTAATTTGAGAATAATAGTTAACACACCTCACCCTGACAGCGAATGAAGGGCCGCATTTAGACCTTTGTTACTTTTTCATTGTAATCCAGACAAAAAGCAGGAGGCTTAAAATAATCACCAAACAAACAGTGTGAAGTAGCTATGAAAATCAGTAACTTGTAGATCTCCCCTTGGGGCCAAGAGGCACCTTCTCACTTTGTTGGTTTTCCTGATTTTCTTGCAGCTGCTAAAGGAATTGCAACAGGTGGTACAGAAGTGAATGTGTGGGTGATGGGTGTTTGTGAAAATACCCTCGGGGCTGCGGTGTGTTCTTTGGCACTGGGTCCCTGTCAGAAGGGCTGATCCAGGTGGCACTGGAGGTGTGTGACATGCTTTAGTCCCGGGTTTTATTGTCACTTCATGGATGGACACAGCTGCAGGCGGGGTCAGTGCCTGGTGTCCCTCCTACCATTAGATCAGGGCTTACCTCAGAGGGCTGCAGAAGCGGCCACAGCTTGGAAAGAAGAGCACTGACATGTGAGAGTGTGGATGTTGAAAGGGATGGGCTGGGGAGGGACTTTGTGGTTTTTTGGACCTTGTGTTGAAATGCCAAAACTCTAGACTGTGTTTTTGGAAACTGAGTCACCCTGCAAAAAAAAAAATTCATCTCCAAGAGACTTAGAGACAGAGATCAGCAGGACCCAAAGAAATAGCTGGCAGTTTGGCTTCCTGGTCTTGCTGGTGGTGGGTGAAGGTTTTCCAGGGAAATTGGCTGGGATAAATCTGGGAAAATCTTATATTTGGCTTTCCTGTGCTAGGAGTAATCTACAGAAAAAGAACTTAACAGTGGGGGTTTGCCAAATGGCAATCGGGGCTGCTGGGGAATTGCGAGGGCAGTGAGGTTTTGGTGATGGCCCAGGGCCTGATGGTTGTCTCGTGGGATTACAGCCGACTGAATTTTAACCTGCTGCTCTCCTGCTTTCCTTCCAGCTCTTGCGCGCCGTGGGAAGCACACACACGATGAAGAGGAGCTCCCTGCTCTCCTGATCCTTTGCTGGTGATTTGGAAGCAGCCCCTGCCTCGCCTGCTCCTTGGCCATGTCTGGCTCCACGCAGCCCGTGACGCAGAGCTGGCGCGCGGCCGAGCCGCGCTATCCCCCGCACGCCCTGTCCTACCCGGTGCAGATTGCCCGGCCCCATGCGGTGAGAAACAGCCTTCCCTTCCCTTCCCTTCCCTTCCCTTCCCTTCCCTTCCCTTCCCTTCCCTTCCCTTCCCTTCCCTTCCCTTCCCTTCCCTTCCCTTCCCTTCCCTTCCCTTCCCTTCCCTTCCCTTCCCTTCCCTTCCCTTCCCTTCCCTTCCCTGTCCCCCTCGTGGGTGTCCCCAGTGCTGGGACAGTGGTTCAGCTGTGCCTGTCTCGGATGTGGCTGTTACACAGAAATCAGACCATTTCCGTGCCTGCGGTGCAGGATTTCACTGTGCCTCTCTCATGAGATCCTCTTTTGTTTCTCCATATGGTGTTTTCAGTTTTTCTCTCCCTTTCCAGCCTTTTTCTGAGCACTTGCTCTGGTGGTGCTCATCTGGCTCATAATTTCTGAGAACCTATGTCCATTTGTTCCCCTGGCAAGAACACCCTTGGTTGGGTGCAGCATCCAGCCTGGGGGGAAAGGGGAAGGTTTGACCAAGCTTGTGGTGCCCTCCAGCCCTTTTTGGCATGGCCTTCCCTTGGCACTGAGTCACAGGGGAAGGACCATCCTCTTCTACATGTGGGCTCGCTGCTTCCCAGTGAGCTCACTCCTTGCTCCTCACACCCACAGGAGAGCTCTCCTGGTTCCCAGGCAAACTTCCTGAAACTTCCCTGCCTCCTGCCCTCTGTTAGCAGACCTGCCTCTCTTTATGCAGCTCTCCTGGGGAGCAAGAAGATAACTGAGCTGCTGAGCTTTCCATTTTATCCTTCCCCCTTTTCCCCCTGTCTTAGTCTTGACCTGTAATCTTTTCTCTTCTTGGATCAAGGCATAAGCTGGAGATGATTTTTTTTTTTGTTCTGTCTTGTTGAATGTACCAGAACTCACAGAGGTTAATTCACCTGGATCCAGCCTCTCCTTTTCTGTGCTGTCTCACTCTTGCCTGTGTTTGCTCATCCCGGATGGGTGAATGTTTTCAGTTTAAGCCCTTAACGGAAGAAACTCTTCTTAGTGGAACAGCTTTAGTCAGCTCAGGCTGCTTAAAGGAATCTTATTAGGTACTGGAGTATGGCTCATACTTCCAAGGGTCTTTGGAGCTGCTTCTTGCTGGATCACAGTGAGGTGGAAGGTGCCTGAAACACAAATCAGGGAGGAGACCTTGTCTGGGGGTTCTGTTTGATGGTGACCACCACTGAATGGTCAAATTCAGCCTGGGCTGGTTTTAGTGTTTGACTTGAGAGCCTGGAAACCCATGAAATGCCAGCAAAGGGCTGAAATTCCCTCTTTTGCCCTCTTTGCCTGGCTTCAGCAGAGTGGCACAGGGAGCAGAGCCGGAGATTGGCAAGGCTTTGAAATAGAAACGTTAAAGGAGGGCGCGGGACGAGCTCTTGGCTGCGTTTGCTGGCTCATCTACATCGCTCGGGGCCTGCGTGCTGCTGCACAAAGAGGCTTTTCATCCTGGCTATGAGACACGCTGACCTGGTTCGATTTATGGGAGCTTTGCTTCAGTGTGAGCGTGTTTGTTTGGGGCCTGGAACATAACCAAGAGCGTTTGTCTCAAAAAGAAAATCCCAGTTTTTCTTTTTATCAGAAACCCTAGCGAGCGGGAGGAGGATGTGACCAGGTGAGCACGGTCTGCAGTTGTTGCAAGGCTGTGGTTTAAAAGCAAACCAAAGGAACCTCAAATTGCAGTGTGAAGAGTGGCTTTAAAAAGAGTGTGAATGGCTCCTGTCCTTGGGGTGCTGAGCTCTTGTCCCCTGCAAAATCCCAACTGCTTCCCCTTAGTGCTGCAACAGCAGGATGAACAGAGCAGGGCAGTTGTTTGCAGTGAGCTGGAGCTGGGGGTTTCTGCAGCCTGCAGTGAACACTGGTTTTGTTCTGGTGTATTCATGTTGGAAGAAGCTGCTGGCATTCACTTCTAGCAGCTATTTTTACAGACACACGTAATCACCCGAATTATGCGATACCTTTTGGGTGTCTGGATGCAGGAGAGGTCCGAGCTGAGATTTTTTTTTTTTATTTATTTATTTTTTGGATGGAAAGCCAGAAGACTCCTGTGGGCAGAAACGTGCCAGCCCCACACAAAGCGAGGCACCTTGGCTGTGCTGGGAGGACAGGCAGTGTTTGTGGGAGCGTGTCCCTGCATGATCTGCTCTCAGCTGTTCACAAACACGTGTCTCCTGCTCGGCGGCGCCGTGAGCTGGAGCCTGGCCATGGCTCTGGGGCTGGAGCTGATCTCTGGTGGGATTGCTTGGGAGAGGAGAGCCCAGTTCCTTTGAAGTTGCTACGCTGTTTAATATTAAAAGTCAGCGGTATTTGCTTGCATGTCTTGGCCAGGTCAATTTTGTCATGGGGTGTGTTTGCACAGTGAGGGCTTGTTTGGAAGAAACCAAGAGGGGCCAAAACCAACCCGACACTAACATGTCTTGCATCTAATTAAATTTTGGTTCTGGTTTGTTGCGTTCCAAGGCATCCTTTCCTGAGAAGTGGGAATTTGTCGGCGCAGGGATCCTTATCCTGGTGGTGGAAACGCCCTGGGTCACCTCCTGGGCGCGTGTGCAGGGCTGAGCACAGCAGGGCTGCAAATGCTATTATAATATAAATAAATAATCACAGCCCAACTGTGACGGTCGCACCCAGGGAAATGCGGCGCGGCAGGAATGCTGAGCTCAGAAATGAGCCGTGACATTATTTTAGGCTTGGAGACACTTTATGAAAAGTGATTTAAAGGATTGCAGCTGTTTGATTTCACAGATGAGGCAAGTGAGAGGGGATGTTGTGAAGGGGCAGGAGGCAGTGGAAGCAGGCTTGAGGGATTTTTCTTCTCCCATCACATAAAGCCCAAGGGAATAGCCAACAAAATGGGGAAAAAGTGTATTTCAAGTAAACAAACAGAAATATGCTTTGTACATATGGGCACCTCCTCCCAGCAGCATGTTCCACGAGCTGCTGCTGAGTTTGGAGCTGGCAGAGAAGATCCAGTACCGGTTGAGTGAGGATGTTTGTTGTCTGGTTTCACTCTTGGTTGCCAGCTTTGGGCAGGGCTGTGAACCCGTGGGTCTGACCCAGACTGAGCTCTCTCCACTGGCTGACACAGCAAACAGGCTCTCCCACAGGGTAAGCAACATACTCAGGTGTCTTCCTCCTCTTCCTCCTCACTGGGATATATATCTGGTCCCAACAGCTGTTGGGAAGGGTGGATGTGATGTGAAAACGGTGCAAAATTCTATAATGACCCCGGATTTAAGTCTGTCTCAGTAGACAATGACTTGCAAAAAGCTTTGACAAGTCAACATGCTTTTAACGGGAAGAAGGAAGCTTAGTGAAAAGGTTCTGGTTTGTTTGACTTTGTTGAGGTAAAACTAAAATCTCCAATAATCAGCAGTTTCTTCTTAAGGGCACAGAGTGGTTCTTGGCCAAAGTGCAGGGAAAACATTTGTTTTCCATATTCATTAGCTGTAATGTTGGGGTGCGCAGTTGACTTCTGTCATGTTCAGCTTGGAAACAGAGGAATTGTTTGAATGCTCCGTGACCTTTAGCTAAAGGTGAAAAAACACATTACTTACGCTCTTAACCTTCTAATGTGTCCAAAGTTCATGCTCTCTCAAAGGAAACTTTCGCATGAAGGATATTCATTTTCAGGCAACCTGCAGATATTTTCTGTAAACAGATCAATTTTCCTGTGTAGTGCACGTCCCCCTTTCTTTTTAAAACCCTTTCATGATCAATATTCCCTGGGAGCAGAAGGGTTCCCCTCTTTTCCTCCTGTGTGAATCCAGTTTCTTGCTGTGACCTCCTTACCAGCCTTCCTGCTCCTGTTAGTGCCCTGACATTTCAGAGCAGGAATGGTGTGGCTTTGGATTCAGGCTGTGCTTTCCAGGAGGGTGGTACCAGGTGCTGGAGATGCTGGGGGGTCAGGGCATGTGAGGTGTCCTCAAGCAGCATCCTCTGTGACAAAACAGCTTCTGCTTTTGGGGTGCTTTAAATGTTTTATCTACTAGAGATGGTAAACAGGATGGAGGGATTGGTAGGATTGAGGTGTGTACACATTAATGTGAAATTGATGCTCCATCATCACTAGAATTCCCCTTTGTGAGCACTTCTCCCTCCCTGCTAAACAAGAGGCTCGTTTTGTCTCCTTCCTGCTGTTTGCCCTATTCCCTGCACAGAGCTTCATCTGGGATGGAAAGCTGAGCTTAAGCCCTCCTTGGCTCCAGCTTGAGACCATTGTGCTTTTCCCGTGCCACCTCTGCTGCCTGGGAGCAGCTCAGTAGCTCCTTCATTAACTCCCCATTAGCAAACGAGCCCTTGTGCAGGAGCGTCCCGGCCCCATGGCTCGTTTGCTTTGGCCCCTGATAAATAACTTCCTTGTCTGTGTGAACCAGAGACAAGAGCCTGGTGCAAGCTTGCGTGTTGATTTGGTGTCCAAGCCAAGAGGTGGCCTGGGGGGAATGGAGTGCCTTCCCTGCCCAGACTCCTCCTCCCAGCAGTTGGAGCAGGGCGAGTTGAGCCCAGTGTCCTGCTGTGGAAGGTGCAGCCTCCAGGGATGGCAGGAGCTCGCTCCTCTCTGCAGTGACATGATTGAGGTGGCACAGCAGCACCAGGTAAGCCTGCACTGGGGCACTGTGCTGTGCTGCTGTGTTGGTTTTCCTTGGAGTAGTTACTCACACTTTTGTCTCCTGGGAGTAAAATGCCAGTCTGTGTCAGTGATGCAGGAACCAGTGGAACAGAAGAGTTTGTGGTGCAGCACCTCTGAGCACAAAGAACAACCTCCTGCTACCAGCCTAGCGTCCTGAATTCTGCCTGCTGGGCTCCAGCTCATGTTTGAAGGAATGACCTGAAAATAAAAGACATACCTTGGAAATACTGACTCTGATCGGGTCTGTCACGAGAACTCAGCGCCATCTCTCTTGAGTACCTTTCCAGTGACAGATTGCATTAACTCTGAGCAGCTCAGTGGTGGATTTCGGAAAATTGGCTTTCTGCTCTGGGACTGGGAGAGCATGGAGGTGAAAGAACAGGACACCTAATTCCCTGCCCTAGGGTCTCCATCCCATTGCTGGGAAGAAGTTGGCTTATAGCAGTTTGTATTTAAATCTTGTTTTCCCTAGGATACAGCCTTTATCCAAAACACTTTTTTTACTTAAAGCTACAGTAAACTTCTGTGGTTGTTCCCTAATCTTCTTTTTGGACATGATTTGATGCAGAAGGTGATGCTTTGCTTTTGGTTGATCCCAAGATTGTAAATCCACAGAAGAAAACGTTCACTGCTTTTGTGGTTTGGCAAAGCCACTAAAGCCACTTTTGGAGCCTTTTCCTGTGCTTCAGGCCTGACTCTGATTGTGCTGCCCCACCAGCCCCTGGAGGCACCTTCTGCAAGACTGGGGACTTCATTCAAAATGCTGAGCAAGTGAAGAATTTACTGTGGAGGTGTAAGGAAGCGTAGGAGACAGTAGGGGACGTGGAAAGCTAAAAGGACCTGCAGATAGGTTGTGGGTGTTGTCTTGGGAGCAGGTTTTGTAGGAGGTGGTGGGGGCCTGTGCTATAGAAGAGATGTGATGATGAGCGAAATGACCTGGTGCCTTTTAAGGCAGAAGGTTTGGGTTTGTTGTGTGAAGAGAGCTGCTCAGCCTGGCTGGGCGTTTGTGTCTTCAGGAAGCACAGCACCAGGCGTGGGGGCTGGAGGAAGGACAGACGGGTCATTCCCAACTCAAAGGCGCCTGGATGCGACTGGGACAAAAGTCTTGTGATGGAGAGAGGCTGAAAAGCAGCACTGTAGTGGATGTGCTGCTGCTCTGTGGGCACCTCTGGCTGCTGGGGAGAGGGCTGGCAGCTGGCTCCAGCAGCCAGCACCGGTCAGATGACCGGGAAGCCACAACAGCTGAGAGCTGTCCTCACCGAGACGTGACTGCCCCGTGAATGGCACATTGAGACAGGGCAGCCAAGCACTGCTGACAGCCCTGCTTTGCTGGGGAGAGGGCATGGGGAAGGCTGCAGTGCTGTGCAGCTGGTACAAATGCTCCCAGTGCTGGCAGCAGCCTGGGTGCAGGGATGGCAGCAGAAATGGGCGCCTTCCAACACGGGGCCACGCGCAGTGTGGTCACCTCCTGAAACAAAAGGCCAAGTCAGCAGCTTCTGAGAGATGGATGGCAGTGAGACTGTCTCGGAACAATAAGGGTGTTTGTCTTTTCAGCACATGTTGCGTCCCTGTAGGCAAGATAAAAATGCATGTATTCAGCCAGGTTTTTATTACTGACCTTATCTTCAGTGGGGGAGCTGATTATGGAGGAGTTATTGTTTGGTTTCTGTTGTTGATATTTTTTTCTTAAATCTGCAGTTAGCTCCTCAGGGTTTTGGGGAGGAAGTTGGGCAGACAGCATTGTGCTTGTGGACAACCTGTCTGGCTCAATAATCACCTCTTTTGTGCTTCAGAGGAGGTTTTCAGCAACAGAGGATGGTTCCTCTGGGCTGGGAAGGCTGAGCATGGTGGGCTGTGTGCCACACTGGTCCCCTCACAGCTCGAGCTGTTTATGGACCTTGTGCAGTGACAGCTCTGCTACCACCCTGGTTCCTCCCAAACCTTTCCCCTTCCTCTTACCTTTTAGAATTCGCTTTGGGAAAAATTACTTTCTTCAGGCAAATGCTAAAAAGTGCATTTCTCGGTCTGATGAGCAAATGCTGTGCTGCCAGTGCCAAGGGGTATCCAGGCACCAGAGAACTTTTCCTTTTATTGCTAAAATAGGTCACACTCGCTGCTGGCAGAAAGAGATGTTAGGCAGCTTCTTTTTCCAAAGTTGGGGGTGTGCAGAGTAGAGATGGGTGACATCCCCTGTCTCTGACAAAGCCACCAGGGTGGTGGCCATGCTGCTTTGTCCACCCCACAAATGAATTGCTGGATGATCTGAGGCCCCTGGCGTGTTCCAAGCTGGGATGTGCTGCTCCATGCTGGCTGTGTGGTTCTGGGGTGCACCCCAGGGATGGGGTGGCTTTGCAGCCCAAATCTGTGTGGTCATGTCTTGGACACCTTGTTGTCCATGTGGACATGCCAGAGCAGCAGCTGTCAAGTGTCCAGCTGTGGCTCTACGTGCCACCAGTGCCACAGTCTGGGGGCACCAGCCCTGTGCCATCACCCATCGCTTCCCCTGTGGTTAACAGTTCCCAGAATGGCACACGAGCTGCTCACAGGCAGCAGGGACAGACCAGGCATCCCTTGTGAGATTAGATAAGGGCCAGTTCACGAGAAGTGAAATAAGTAGGGATGTTTTGGCATTGTTTTTTCTCGCTATTACTGTTAATTGGCCTCAGTGAGTGTTCCAGCAGAAACGGTACGTTATTAGAAAATGAACATTACTTGTAATACAGCGCTGGGCGAGCTTGTAAGGAGCAGCCCTAACCCGCGGTGGAGGTGGCGAGGAGCTGGCATTTGCTCCTCCAGGAGTGTGTGCAGTGCCCAGGCCTGTTTGTCCGCCTGTGGAAGGTGACGAGGACAGCGTGGGGCAGTGGCTTTGTCACCAGGTGAGCTCTCCTGTGCCGGGCAGCTCCGGCGCTGCCGTGATTCGAGGCGGCTGCGGCGCCGGTGCCGCGCTGGGCTCGGCTCAGCTGGCGGATGTGGTGGCTGACCCCAGGCTGCTCCTCCTCGGCGTCACGGCAAAACAAGCACCCGTGGTTTCTTGAGCAAAGCCGTCTTTTACACCGAAACCCGGCGGGGAGCTCCCGGCTGCTCTCTCGGTTGAGGACGTGGTAAGCGCCCAGGACGGATCTCACGCTTGGGGCTGTGCTGCAGGTTCTCCTCTGCCTGCGCTCTGGGTCTCCGTGGGTTTGCTCCAGAGCTCTTTTCCAAGCAAGCCAGAAGTGCTGGGTGTTTGTACTTTGTTTTTCTGCTGGTGGGAGGAAGAGAGGAGGAGCAGTTCGCCTTTCTGTTGCAAGACCAGCTCCAGGCTTCCTTTCTGCAGGCCTCCTGTCTCTGAGGTCTTCTCCTCGGTAATTGTTGGAGCTGTGGGAAGGCCACCTGGATGGAGCAGTCGTGTGCCCTGTCTGTGTGGATGTGCTGGGTGCTGGAGCTGCGACTGCAGGGGCACAGGTGCTCTTGGCGTGGCATTGCCCATGTGCTGCGGGTCAGCACCTGGGGGTGCTTCCAGCATCACTCCCACACCTCCCCTTCTTCCTCCTGCTTGGACATCAGGCAGGCAGCACCCAGCAGCTGCAGGCAGGGGAAGGAGAATTGAAGCACACCAGCGAGTGCACGTGTCCAAAACAGAAAGCAAGAGAGGCAGAACGGCTGCGCTGCTGCCTGCAGTTGTTGGCTTAGTGTGGGGGCTAGCCTGAGGTCGGGGACACCACTGAAGAGTTTGCTGGAGACTTTATGGTAGGTAAGGCAGCAGGCTGGGAGCTTTAAAATGATTTTAAAAGGTGGGGGTGGTGAGGAAGCTTCTTCCTTTCTCATTCTGTTGAGCTTTCTCTGTGTGTCACCAAGAACTTCTCTGTGATATTGTGTTCAGGAGCCTGGCTGTAAACAGTGTTCTTGGCACTCCCAAATCAAGGGATACCACAGAAGCCTTGAGACTCAGGGTCCTTTCCCTGTCTCTCCCTCCCAGCACTCCATACAGGAGCAGCAGGGAGTGTCCAGCTTTCCTGATGGGCAGCAAAGGATGCTTTCAGTCCCTTAGGCTGGGCCTAAGTACATGACATACACTGAATTCATGAAATCTGCAAAGCTTCTCAAAGTACATCCATGTGGGAGCACCTGAACCACAAGGAACAGGAAAGTAGATATAAAAGTAAGAAAATCCTTACTGGGAGCAGTTGGAGATTTGCAATGTCTGGAGAGGGTGCTCTGGTAAACCAGCAGATTTGTGGGGTGGGAGGAAGGTTTGCAGAGGGCAGGAAGAGATGCAAAGAGAGAGAGAGGAGGAGCAAAAAAAATAGAATTGAGCAAAACCCAGCAAAACAGTGGAGAGGAAAAGGAGCAACGTGTAGTTTGGGGCTGCAGCTTTCTTTAGTTTTTTTTATTTCAGGTGTCTTGGAGCTGCCCGTGAGCAGGTGCTAGAAATTTGAGGTCAGGGTGAGGGCTGCATCACATCTGTGTGATTCAGTGGTGGGGAATTCAGGTGGCACCCACTGGGTGCTGCTCCTGTGTCTGTGTGGAAGGGGCAGTGGTGCTGGCAGCAAGGTGCCTCCCAGCAGGTGTCTCAAAAACTCTGCTAGAGAAAATTGAAGCCTCTCGTGAATCATAGAATCATTTAGATTGGAAAATACCCATGGAGTCATCACATCCAACCATTAGCCCAGAGCTGCCAGGTCCACCAGGCAGTTTGAAGGCAGCTCATAAAATTTTCTGGTGTTTGCATTTGAAAAACACTGTCACAGCTCACAGTGCAATTTACTGGGGTAACCTTCTGAGCAATTAATCCACCTACATCCTGCCCAGGCTTCCACGGTGCCTCTTAACAGTTCATCACAGGGCACAGAAATTAGTCCGTTTTAATTCTCCTCACTAATTTTGTAGGTTTTGTTTTTGTAAAACCCACCATGGATGTAAACGAGGCAGAGCAGGTCAGAGTCCCTTCAGGCCATGCCAGCAGGTTCTGAGCTCCACCAGCCGTTTTCTGGTGGGGTTAGAGGAGACAAAAGCTCAGCTGAGTGTGGGCAGGGGGAAAAGGAAAAACAGATGGTTCTTGGGACATGCAAGAGCCTTTTTTTTTTCTCAAGGGCACAGCCTTTGAGCCTCCCAGACGGGTAATTCTTGTTTATACACCCACAGAAAGTGACGGTCCTGGTTTTGGACCTATTGGTGTGTCTTCCCAGACACGACGTGTTTGTTTTGTAGGTGGATGTCAGGAGCTGCATCACTCTTCTATTTAAATATTTATTTTTAATTTCAAACCAGGACAAGTGTGAACGTGGGGAAGCTTGTTCGTGGGCAGGGATTCTGCTTTGGCTGGGCCTGGAAGAGCTGCTGGGCTCCCTCACTTCAGATGTCTGTGTTTGTCCCATCTGTGGTTGGAGTGGTGGCATGTTCTGTCCTGCAGCCCCTCTGGCATCCTGCATCCTCCCCAGACACCTGGATTTACAGCACAACAGCCCTGGCAGGATAAGTGGACACTGTCCAAGTCGTGCCCTTCTCAATGTGGCAAGAACCTGTCTGCAGACACCCCTTGTCCCAGAGCCTGAGCTCTGGGGTGGCCAGGCTGGGGCTGGCAGAGTCTCTTGTTCCTGGTGTTTCCCAACGTTGGTCAAAACAGAGAAGGAGCAGCACCATGCTGTTCCTTGCTAGTGGGTACAAATAAACCTGATTCCAAAAACTGGCACAGCTTCCTGGGCACAAGAAGTGGTGGCCCATAGGACACCACAATTTCCCTTTCTCCTCCCTTTGATATTTGGCCTTTTCAGCTTTTGTGCAAGAGAGGTTGGATGTGACCAAATTTTCTTGGCTCTCGCAGGCTGAATGTTTATAATCTCATTTTCTTCCTGACTTTCCAGAAAAACTCTTGTTTTACTCTCTGATGATCAAACATGTTGGGCCTTGATACTCCCTTCTACTCCACCACTTGCTGGAGGACAGCATGACATCCACTGCTAGGCTGCTCTTTTCACTTCCAGCTTGGGAGAGGGGGATCTCCAGGCTCAGGTTGTTGCTACTGAAGCTCCCAAACCCTTTCTTTGCCTGCCCTGCACCTTGCTGGGGCAATTCCCCAGCTTCCCTAGGGCTGGAACATGTTGATCTTCACTACATCAGATCAAATAATTCCTGTTCCAGCTGTTGGGGCTGAGACCCCCCCTGCCCACATCAGCTGCATGCAATGTGGTGTCTTATTTATTGATTTATTTTTTTTTCTGTAGACCCTGAAATAATTTTCTTCCTTTTGAGGAAGTTAAAGCTTTCTTGTTCCAGTTGAGAATTGTTCAAAAATAGACTCCCAGCTGGAATTGGTTCTTCTAAGGTAAATGTGTGTCAGTGTTACCAGGGTTATTCTGTGACAGGCTTTTCTGTGCCATTGCTGAAGGTCTTAGTTAATTAGATGATTAGTCTGCTGGTCAAGTATCTATCTGCAAATAAAAAATAGCAGTTGAATGTGGCTGCCTAAAATACTGCTGCTGGAATCAGTCTGTGGCACAGAGCAGGAGGGCTTCTTATTTAATTAAAATCAGGAACATACTGTACTGTACTCTCCAAGGGTCAAGGAACAAAAGGGACGTACACATAATAAGTAGCAAACTGTCCTTTCAAACCCCTTGAGCTCAGCCCAGGGGAGCTGTGTTTAAAGGAACATTTTCGAGATAACATTTGTGATTTTTCTTCTGTTCTTTCCCACCTCCCCTTTCTTTCTTTCTCCATGCTGCTATATGGATTATTGAAGCTGAAAGTATCCTGTGACTTAATTTTGTTCTTACCTGTTCTTACTCTTGGATCCACAATTGTCATCAAGACCGCTTGGATGCCAAAAATTCATGTGTGGGTGCTCAGTGGCTGGGTTGGGCTTGCTGGGGTCCTTTCCCAGGAGCCAGCTCGGCCTGCAGCACCAGGAAAAGGCTGGAGGCAGATTGACCAAGGGGCTGAGCTACCATTCCAGTGCCATGTGGGACTGGGACTTACTGGGAACTTTTCGGGGCGAGCCAAGCACTGAGCTCTGCGGCCCAGAGTGCTTCAAAGGAGGAATACCAACATGGGTTTTTATGAGTTCTTCTGTGCTTGCTTGAGAGTTCCCCATCGGCCTGACGAAGCTCCGTGTGTTTGTTCCTGCAGGACGTGGCGCTGTTGGAGTACCAGCATCATTCCAGGGATTTTGCTTCCCACCTCCCGCCGGGGTCGATCATGCAGCCGCAGCGGCGGCGGCCGTCCCTGCTCTCCGAGTTCCAGCCGGGCAATGAAAGGTACTGGCAAAGCTTCCCTGCCCGCACCAGCCAGGATTCTGTGGTGGGAGCAGCCTTGGGAGGGAGCCCTGGGATGTTGTTTTTGGGTACTGACCGTGCTCAGCGCCAGTTCAGGTTCCTTCTGCTAGTCAGGTGTCACCTTTGCCTTCTGGCTCCTTACCTTAAAAACAACAACAACGACAAAAAAAAAAAAGCCACCCCCTCGCTTCTGTTCTACTGGTTGTGTTGGCTTCTTCAGCATAGGAAATGAAGCAGTGTGGTTGGGTTTGGTCTGTGGCTCCCGAGGCTGCAGGGAGGAGTGAGAAGAGCTCATTTCCTCCCCCATCTCCGCTTCCTCTGCTGCTGCTCTTCCTCCCCGCTTTCATTGTTTTTGTTTCTCTTTCTGCATTCTCCTCACAACTTTCCCCGAGCTGGTTTTTTTTTTTTTTCCTATCTGCTCCCTTTCATGCCTCTCCCTGTGTCCCTGTTTCCTGTTGTAGCCTCATGGGAAGCTGCCAGAGTTTTTAGGTGCAAGTCAGGCAAGTGCTGTGGCTGGGAATGCTGTGCATGCTTTAACCACAGGAGCTGATTTGTCTGAAGGACATCACTCTCACTCTCTCTTTCAATGCAAAACTCTGCTCTCTCTCACACTTTCTCTTCTGCATTTGATGTCTAGTGGTTTGGGAAAAAAAAAATCTGGCCTGGAAGTGAAATAAGAGCCTTGCTACAGTAGATACACACAAAACAATTCTTTTAATGCTTTTTTTGTTAGGCTAAGAACAAAACCAGTGCAGAGTCAGAGATGAATCTGTTTCTCTAAAATCATCATTGTTAAGGAAGAGGAGTAAGAACTCAGGGGGCTGGATGCATGACAAATACAGACAGGATCCTCTTTTTCTAGTAGGTTGGGTTCAGCTTGGTGCTCAGCAGAAACAAACCCGTGAGAATTTCGAGGCGAAAAGTAGCTTCCAAAATTCATTTTGCATGTGGACATGCCCTTCTGGGTTATGCCTGTGGCACCTGCACGTACAGAGGGTCGTGCCACTTTTAATAACCCATAATTTATTGCAGCATGTTGCACTGTCTTGGCTCACTTTGATTTCTCAGTGCTTTGATTTCATAGCACAGAGTAACATGGTTAAGTTGGAATTGGGTCAGATTTAGCTAAATTTGGGGGAGATGGGTAAAGAGGACCCAGCAACATGCTCCTGCCTGTTTTTGTTTTTCACACTACTGATGGTTTGCAAAATGGAGAAGCAGTTCTGCTCTCCAGTAATATGCTGTTTAAAAATATGAATCTTGGTTTTTCTGTATCGCTAAAAAAAAAAGCCCAACTGCAGACCTTGGTGTCTGCTGTACCACATGCCTGGTCTGGTGTGGTCACCCAGGCGGCTTACAAATGTTTCAGAGTCCCCAAACTTTTTTTTTATATGTTCACGGTCACGTGAATGTGGGTAAATGTTAATCAAAGTTGTCAGGGGATGTTGCACATCCACATGCTTAGCATGGTACTTCATTTTCGACCTGAATGGTGATGTTTTGGCATGCCATAAAAAGAAACTATTTTAATAACTTACATTTCATCCCTTTTCCCCTTAACATCCAAAAAATAGTACTTTTGCAAAAATTATACTGTGTAGTAAAGCTAAAAATACTGTTTCAGTTCATTTGACATCTTGTGTCAGAATGCTGGGACATAGACTCATTGAATATTTTTGGGAGCATGCAGAAAGGAGTTTGGGGGGGGTCTTTGAAAAAGTTGTAAAGAAATTTTCAATCCAATGTAATTAGTTATTGATTTGGATTGGGTACCATTGGGGCTGGGGAGGTGTTAGCCTGTTTTTGAAAGCCAAGTCTGTTTTTGAAAACCATCTGCTGTTTCTCTGCATCTTTAAGCTCTACGCTTAAAAATCTTTGCTGGTTCACCTTTGTGGTCTGAGGATCTGCTGTAACACAATTCCTGCTGTGTTCTAATAGGAACCCTTTGGGTGGTGGTTGCTCACCTGAGAATTCCAAGACCCTGGAGTTCCTAGAGCAGGTTGGGTTGGTCATTGGTGCCCTCCCCAAAAAAATAGCTGTGGCTCTTGGTGGTGCAGAGCAGAGCCTGGATGAGGGAGGGTGGTGATGGCAGCCGTGGCTGCAGCTGAGTCCCCTTGGCAGGCTCAGTGCCTTGGCTTTGTTCCTGGGCTGGGATTGATGGTTTCGAGCAGAGGCAGCTGGCTCTCAACATGAGGGGCTGGGGAGGAGGGAGCCCAAGGCAAACAACATCCACAACACAGCCCAGGGGTGAGCAGAGGGAAGCACAGGGCTGTGCTGTGTCTGAAAGGAAGACCCTCGCTGTGGTTCCCTGCCTGACAGCCCAGCTGGCACTCAGTGATGGTGGGCATGTGACAAAAATTCCCCTTTGAAGCAAGTGTCACAGAGGGGAACCCTTCCAATCCCCTGCTGCTTTGGGAGTGCAGAGGAAGCAGCCTGTCTGCTCTTGGTTGTGGTGGCTGATGCACTTCCAGGATTGCTCTGCTCCTTAAGGATATCAGCTTGCACGTCTGGTGCGAGTGGGGTGTGGCAGGCTGACAGCACTGGAGATCCAGCCCTGTGTGCATTCCCACATGGACATCCCTGCCCTGCCTCATCCTACAGCTGCACACTGGTGCAGCCACTCAGTCCCAGCTCCTCTGAGCCCACCTGCCTGGTGAGTGGCTGCTCTTTGCCTTCCTGTCCTGGAAAATGCAGGGATTCCCTTGGTGTGCTGCTTTTGGGGTGTTTTCCCCTATTTTGGCTCTGCCTTCATTTTGGGCAGATCTCTGAGGCCTCTGCAGGCTGTCTTTGCACGTGGTATTGGAGGCTTGACCCTGGGGATGCTCAGAATCCCACAGAAATAATTTGAGCTTGCTTGGACGGTGTTCCTACAGCTGTGCATGTTTTCAGTCTCTCCTGGCTGCAGTTTTGCTGTAGCCACCAGGATGGTGGTTAGTTGTGATTCAGTGGAAAGGGAACAAGAGGTGAAGCATTTCACCATGGGCACAGTGTGTTAAGGATGAATCGAGTGTTGTTGGCAACAAGGTGTCGAGTGGTGACTTGCTGGAAGGAATGGAATGCTGGGATGGTCCCGCATTTTGGGGCTTCCTGAGCAAGAAGCTTGCTGGGAAGTTGCAGACTGCCCTTCTCCACATATGTCAGAATCAAGAGTTGTCATCACCCCTCAGTGGTTGGGCAAAGAACTGAACTCCCTGTGCAGCAGTTCTGGCTGGAAGAAGGAAGGAAAACCTGAACCTCTCTGAATCTCTTGCTGTAGGCAAAATTGGCTCTGCCTGTCTTTGCAGGGATGTGCTGCTTTCCATGATGGTTTTTTTGGTAGCAGGCTTTTTTCTTGGAAGGATCCAGAGACTTCCCCTTAGCTTGTTCAGTTGGCTGTGCCAACTGGTCTGCAGGAGTGAAGAGAAGTATTTCAGGATCTGCTGTTGGTACAAGTCGTACCATGAATACTTGCAGTGGAATGTCCTGGCAAGGTGACAAGGATTAGGGCTTTTTTCCCTCTTCTATATATATTTTGGTCCTCAAAAGAAGTGAGAAAAACTGGGTTGAGTGTTAAATGGCAGGTGCCAGAGGGTGAGGGATCTGAAAAATCAAGGAACTGGATTTTTCTAACTTTCCATACGTGTTAGGATTTTAGAGCAAGGTTCCATATTAATGCAGGAATGCTGGGGTGGGTACTTCTCTCTGCTTCTCTGGCAGAAAACGTGGCTGTAAATAAATGGTATGTGTGTTAACACAGTATATTCCACCTTTATCCAGAATAAGATGAGTCACTATTTTCATAGAAGATTATTTTCCCAGTTCAGAAGACCACGCTCCTCTTTCGGAGCCGTTTCTGCTTAGCAGGCACAGGGATTCTGAAGAGTTTGCCCAGTGTGGATCTGCAGGGTGACATTTAGGATACACTGAGCAGCTGCTGTGTTTGTGCAGCCATCTGAGATGGCCGTGTGCAGTGTGGCACATGGAGAGCACGCTGGATCACTGTGCCTCTTGTTGGGATTAATCCTGCTGGCCCGGGAGCCCAGGGAGGGCTGGGGAGCTGGGGCAGCCTGAGTGATGTGGGAATCACACACAGCTCTGAGTCTTCATCAGCTGGGCCAAATGGCATCAGCTGCTCCCAAGGTAACAGCATGACCAATTTGGTTTTATTTACGGTTTTTAATTAAGTTTTTATTTTTAAAGGTGATCCTTTTCTCAGGAGTGAGCGGCGGTGTGGCTGAAATCCCCACAACCACATATCTCTGTCTCTCACACTGGGAATTATGTAGCAGGAACTGTGGGGTTTTTTTCTTCCCCATAATTGAATGTAGGAAAACAACATCTGGAGAGAACAGATGCTGGTGTGGAGGCACTTGGGGACAAGCCTTACCTTGCAAGCTCTAGTGTGGGCTGCCTGGCATGGACACGGATGGACATGAAGGATGGCCAAGGGCATGGGATGTCTCTGAAGCTGTTGGTTCAGGAGTGTTCCAGCCACCCAGGACTGCTAAGAGGGCTTTACTGGCAGGCTGCAGTTTTGGATGCCTGGAGAAAGCACGTGGAGGAGCTTGTGGAGAGAGACAAATACTCCTTTTCTTCCTCTAGAGTGAGGCGGTGCCATTGTGTTAAAGCTTCTGCTGGTCCTGTCCATGAATAATTCAGGCTCTGTGTATGGGGATCTTCAATATGCAAGTTTTAAATAAAGCATCTGCTCTTATCTAAATTGCAGTTGGCTTTGGAAGAAGGTGGCTGAGGGGTTGTGCAGGGTGGCTGAGACCCTGCTCCCTGCCCGTGTGTGGGAATGCACAGCATCCCCAGGATCCACGTGGGTGCTCGGTCAGAGCTCCTGAGCACCTGGGACTCCTTCAGCTGGGCCACATGGTGAGCTGAGCATCCTGCCCGAGGCTGTCCCACACCTTTGGCTTGGGAAGACTCAGTCCTGCTGTTGGCAGACTTAGCTGAGGGTGTGGGAGCAGCTCCATCTTCCCGCCCAGACATGCAGCTCTTCCCATCAAGTCACGGTGGTTTATCTCCCTCTCCACCTACATGACAAAGGGAATATATCAGCTGGTCCTGGACATGTTTTTGTAGGTGTCTGGTGGCAGATTTGCTGCTCCAAAGCTTCCAGTTCCTCTCTTGAACAGGTCCCAATTTGCCCAGTCTCACACTCTGGCTCTCATTAGCTGTAAAGGGGTTGTTGAAACCTCTGACGAATCTTAGCATTGGCTGTAAATAATTCACTTCAGCATCAGTGGTTTTCTATATTACTGATTCTCAAAAGCATTTTATTGTCTGGCTGTACCTGTGGGGGTTGGATACTCTTTTTAGAACTTATTTTTGGAGACAATTTCCCACCAAACCATCTTAGCTGGAGGAAATAAACAGCCTCAGCAAGGCGGTCGTTTGTCTTGGTTCTGGTTCCAGGAGACACTGAGAATCGGTTTTCCAGCCTGGTTATGTTGTTTTGGCCCCATGGTGTAGGGAACAGTATTTGCACATGGGAGCAACTCTTAAAATGTGCTCTTGCTGGGAAGTTGGTGGGAGCTGGCTTGGAATTCCTGCAAAAGTTTTGAGCCCTCGGTGCAGGAGGCTTCAGGAAGTCAAGCTGGGCTTGCTGGGTGTTGCAGAATAGCAGAATAGCCATCATTGCTCCTGCAGCCACCTTCTACTCTGCTGAGGGAGAAATGGGAAGGTCTGAAGAGCAGGGGAGGGCTGTGCTGCTCTGAGGAGCCAGACAGTGTTATTGGGGAGGGAGAGGCTTTGGCCTCCTGAAAAGTTTGTACTTGCCCAGGAGAGTACAAGATCTCTCATGGTAAGATCTCATCATGAGTGCTCTTTACAAGTCCTAGCCAAGGGCAGCTCAGGGTATCTCATTTGATCTTGTCTCCCCAGCTCTCAGCTTAATGACTGGACTCAGTGATTTTAGAGGTCTTTTCCAGCCTGAAGGATTCTTTGATCCCTTGATACCCAGCCACCAGACAGTCTGTGTTTTCAGCCCATCTTGTACACTCGCTGGAGCGAGCTGCAGATACCCCACAGTGCTGTAGGGTTTTATCTGCTCATGCCTTCCTTACAGCCTCTGAGAGTCTGCTGAGGAATCAGCCCTAGTGAATGAGTAACTGCAGCTGGGAGGGTGCAATTCCTTTGTCGGGTTAGTAATAAACCAAAGGTCTCATCTTGGGTTATCTTGGTCTTCTGGACCTGGACCTACCCTGAGCAGAGCTGTGTGGGGGTGGTTGGAAGTTGGGCAAACCCTGGGCACCCAGCCTTGTGTGTCAGCACATCTCAGGCTGCTGTGCTTCCCTGAAGTATTCAGCGTTTGTGGTGAGGGACTCAGGTGAAGACGAACCTGTCCCACTTCATAATTAATGCTGGCATTTGCTTTGCTTCATTTAATTATGCACAACTCACAAGCAATTAAAAACACTTTTTCCCCCTTCAGCAAAGTAGGAATCTCTGGAATAAACCAGATGGGTGGGAACTATTTGGAAAATAGCAGCAAACCCCAAACTCGGTGTAACGGGAAGGTTTTTCAGGCAGAGTCATTTTTGCCCTGACAGCAGCGTCGTTGCTGTATAAAAGTCTGTTGTAAGGAGCTTGCTGCAGGTGTGGATGTGGAGAGTGAAAGGTGTGAAGGCTTCAAGCAAAAGCATTTGTGTTTGCAGCCAGGACAGGCTGAGCGGGTTGTGTTGGGCAAAGTCTCAGGAGCGGCTGGAAATTCCAGTGGATAAAGTTAATAGCTGTTCCAGTGGATGTGGAAATGGAAATAAAATAGCACCTTATAACATTGCAGCTGCTTTCCCTGGCGTGGCCCCTGCCTCGCTGTGAGTAACTGCCTTTGTAAAGCTCAGTGGTGCTCTTATCTTCAGGATCCATGGGGGTTTTTTTCTGAGTGGAGCAGTTGTGTCGAGTTCCCGACAACTGCAGAGGTCTCGGAGCCATCCTTTGTCAATTAGCAGCTTCTTGATAATACAGCCTTAAAAAGGGGGAAGAAGTGAAAATAAATACATCTGAATTTTAATTGCCACAGTAGAGCAGGGCCTTGGGTGTTGGAATATTTTAGCACCTGCCCAGCTCAACAGTTGCTTATTGTTCCTGGGTTTTACAGCAGAGCCTGCAATGCCAGCGTGCAGCTGTGGGCAGGCAGGGATTGCATGAAGGGCTGGGACCAGGCAGCAGGAAACCTGAGAGATGCCAGCAGAGATTTTTGGGGCTTGCTGAGAAAAGTTGAGGATCATTCAGCATGGAAGTGTCTGCAGGTGAGGCGAGCTGTGCTTCAGTGCCAGATTCCAGGGCTGTTGAGGGTTTGCTGTGTGAGCTGTATGTTCTGTCTGGGGTTGTTGGAGCACCAAAGGCAGTGCTGGAGCCTCCCCGTTCTCCTGCCCCCTTTTTTTGCTGGGGAGGAGGCAGAGGATGAGCCAGATTCTGTTTGTGTGTGTGTCAGCAGCAAAGCTGCTGCCCAATCCCAACGCCAAACCCACAGCAGCAGAGCTTGGCATGCGTGTGCTTTGTGCCTGCTGTTGATGTTTAATTAAAAATAACCCTCCCAGTTTTATCTTGATTCTTCATGGGTTAAGGTGGCCACGCTGCTGCAGGGGAGGGCATAGGGCAGTGCTTAGTGTGGATTCTTACAAAATCCTCTCCCTGGATGGCATCCAGAGCCATTATAGCTGCTGGCTTCAGGGCACTCTGGATCCTTCCCTTTTTGCCATCTTCTCTGAGATTTTTAATGTCAGCAGTAGCAGTTTGTGGGTAAAACAATGCATAAGACCCCCTGTCTTTTATGCTTGCTCTTGACAAAACATACTCCTCTTTGTTCCTCCCCTTCCAGCAGCTCCAAAGGCCATTAAGTTTGTTAGTGTTTGGTAACTGGGGAGGACACATTACCACCAGCTCAGGAGAATTGCAACAATCTAGTTTAAGGGGAAAAGAAAAAAAAAAATCAAGTTTTTTCACAAGTTTTGAATCTCCTGTGCTTCATTTCATTTATTTTAAGAGACACTTCTGCCTGAAGTGTTAAAAACACACCCCTTGGAGCTGCTGCAGCAAAGCTGATCCTAGGGCGTAGTAAAAGGTTTAATGTATTTTTGTAGGATTTCTTTACAATTCCCACAAGAGAATCCTGCTAAGGAAAACAGAAGTACAAAAAAAAGTTCAACATTTGTTTAAAAAAAACAGAACCAAGCCCACTCTCCAGGTATTACCAACTGCATGATATTTAACAGGTAAAAGATGTTTGAGCTCGATGTGACTCGTTGCTGCCGTTGCTATCACTGGATAATGTGCCTTTACAGCCTGCCAGGTCTGTGTCAGAGACGTGCAAATACATGTGGCTGCTTTCTTTCCTCCCCCCTCCTGGAAAAATAAATCCCTGCTGTCTAGCCACGGAGGAGTAGGCATTTTTTTTTTTTCCCCCAACATAGAATCTTTGGTATTCCTATAGAAGACACTAAATAGAAACACTGGGGCAGGTACCTTTGACTAAATAAGCCAAACGTGGCACAAGGGGGGCTCTGCCTGGTCTTGGAGGCAGGGGAGGGTTTATGGGGTAGATTTGAGGGTTTTCCAAGCTTTACCTTTTTCTGACCAGCCCATCCCATGTGTCATGGCAGGGAAGGCTCAGACCTGCAGCCTTACTCTCTTTGTCCCTGTGCAGGGACAGCCACCCACTGCCCTGGTGGGACAGGGGGTGACAGCAGGGCTGTCCAGGTGACACAGCTGAGGAGGGGGACAGCAGTGGTGGTGGTCATGCACCATGCCCAGCAGCCGAGCTATGGGGCTGTGCCTTTGGGTCTGCAGAGATTTCAGGTGTTTGAGGGCAGGATCCTTCTGGAAAACTGAGCCTTGTCCTCCTCCAGTGGTTTGCAGGGGGAGAGCAGAGGTAGTTTCTTCTCTAAACTCCTTTCCCTTTGTCCCCAGGTCTCAGGAGCTGCACCTGAGAGCCGAGGGCCATTCCTATCTCTCTGACCTGACCAAGCCATCGGACTTGGAGTTCATTGAAACCAAGAGGCCACGCCTGGAGCTGCTGCAGGACCCTCTGATGAGGCACTCGCCCCTCCTGAGCCAGAGCCAGCAGGGAGGCACCGAGGATCTCTCAAAGGTAAGGGGCTGGTGGCCTGTGCCACCAGCTGGGTGCAGGGTCTGCATTTCGGGCTTGTGCAGAGCTGCCCTTGAGGCTCAGAATTCAGTGCAGCTCGTGGTTCCCAATGCATTGAGCAGTGCCTGCAGACACTGGAAGGTTTTCCCTGAGGTGGGGTGAGCACTTTGGGGGAATAGAAGCATATCAGCTTTCCCCATAGCTGGAAGCATATCAGCTTTCCCCATAACTGTTACAGTCGTGGGCTTTTTTTTACTGGGCTATTAGATGCACCAGAACAATTTGGAAGCTCCTGTAGGCTGAATTAAGGATGGCCATGTCTGGCTTTTCTGGATACTCTGCCTTGATTTGATTTTTATTTGATGCTTCTCATTTATCACGTCTCTTTATTTAATATTGGTGTTTGAAGGGCTGGAATCGGTTTCTGGTGGTTCTTTAATATAATCTTCCCCAGGAAAGCCTCCCTTGTCCCAGTCTCATTTAACAAAGCAAATCGTTTACTTACAATTGTCCCCTCTGCACATGGAATAAATGTTGCAAAGAGAAATCCCTTGCTTGTGTGCCTGTTTGGATTTACTTTCATCTTCTCTTGGGGTAGATTATATTTGATTTTTACCTCCAGTTTGGACATGCTCCTGGTTGGCAGGAAAGTCTTGCTGGATAAATGTGCTGAGGGTTGGTGCAGCTGCAGGCTGGGCTTGGGAATTGCCCTCAGCCCTTTCAGAAGTGAAAGAGAATTTGCATTCATACCCAGGAAGATGGGGATGGTTTGCTTTATCCCTGTGGGAGCTCACTGAAATAACACAAGGACAAGAAAGCTCTTCCTTGGCAGTGCTGGGATATTCAGACATTTCTTATCCATACAATACTGGTGGGCTTTACCTGGATTGTCTCAACTGTTTCTAATAGGCATAGCTGCTCTTGAGGAATTAGTTCATCAGTTTAGGGGCTGGATTTGCTTCTTGGTCTGTGACACGTTTCCAAGAAGAACATGCATTTTATGTGGCTTCAAACATTTGTTAATGAAAGAGAGAGCGAGCTGAGATGCAATTCAGCAAGACAAGATTGTGCTTTTAGTGGAGCCATTTGTAATTTTAGAGTCTGGAAGGAAGAGGAAAATGTGGTGTCCCTGACTGGTGAGAGCCTGAGTGGAGCTGGGATTAGTTGCTCTAAACTAGCAGGGGCTGCTTCTAGAATGGATTTGATGGAGCCAAGATGGAGATGCTTCTAGAATGGGTTTGATGGAGCTCACTGCAGGACTGGATGGTCTCAGTGCTGTCCAAGTGGCTGGGAGCAGAAGGCAGGTGTGGGACACAGGGTATATCAGCCTTTGCAGCTTGGGAAATTGGGTTAATGGCAGTCTTTTGGTGTTAGTCCTGAGCAGTTGTACTTAGACTGGTCTATAAACTGCTGATGGACATGAGAGTCAGGGAAAAGCTCCTGAAGCCAATGTGTGCATTGCTCTGAGTCTCAGCATGCTGGAGGAGCTGCTCTGGCTGTGGGTCCAGGAGAAAGGCAAGGAGCTGAGGCTGCCCTTTGGGCACAGCTCTGGGCACTGCCAGTCCTGGGCTGTGGGCACAGGTGGAACCTCCTCTTGCACCCACGCTAAGCCAGCCACAGCTGAGCTCAGCACTGGGCTCTGAGCTCCCCACCTAGGACAGGTGATGAGATTCTCCTTCCTGAGAGTCTCCGTGTGTCCCAGAGCAGTGGCACACACGCTGGCAGGACGTGTCCCAGTGACCAGAGCTGCAGAGATATTTGCTGTTCAGTCTGTGCTGCTGACTCAGTGTCTGAGGAAGTCGCTCAATACTTGATCTAGGGCAGCTCTGCCAGCTGGGTGAGATGCACCACGTGAGCCCAGTATTGCTAAACACACTGCTGGTTGTTTAGACCGAGTATCCCAGGAGTTGTTCACTACCCGTTACCCCATTCCTCATTGTTGCAGTCACTGCGTGGGGAGGAGCTCCATTTACTCACTGGGCTAATAGTGCTAGGACTGGTTTTCATGGTGATTTTGCAGATTGAGCTCATTTTTGCACAGTAAGAGCTCCACAAAGCCCTCAATAAAAAGGGTCGGGGTTTGGTTACACACTCTGGGCGCCAGCCTGACTGTCCCAGGGGATGTCACTGCAATGGATGTTGCTCTCAGGCAGTGGCTATGTCTTGGTCTCTCCTGGTTTCAGAGCAGTTGTTGTTGAGCTGGGATGCAGAATCAGGTCTGCAGTGGGATATAAGTTTAGCACATCCCTGATAAGCAGTGATAACTGGATTTGCCAGCCTTCAGCCTGGGGAGAGAAGTCAGCACCATTCCTGCACGTTTCCAAGGCCTTTGTTTAGAGCCATAGTCTGTGCTCTGAACACAGACAGAACAATTGATGGGGCAACTGCTGGTAACAGGCTTCAGAGTTTTTCCTCCCCTGAAGAGAAATGGATTTCTCATGCCTTTTGTTCTTCATCCACCTCTCCCAAACAGGAGGAGAGCTGGGCCCCTTAAACCCTGTTCAGTGTTGCTGCAGCTTCACTCCAAGCAAGGCTGCAAGGAGAAGCTCTAGGATCAGTGCATTTTCCCTGCAGGAAGCACACACACTTTTGGGCAGCGTGCCTTTCAAAAGCAGCAGCTTTCAGCTAAATCTCACTTGGACAAGTAAAAGATACTACCTTTCCTTATGAACCTCACGTTGCTCATATCCTCAAACACAGGTGTTTCTTCTCAAGCCAGAGGCAGGAGGTTGTTTTCTTGCCTGCTTTACCTCACTTCAGCATCTTTTTCCCTGCTGTTGTGTGTTATGTTGCTTCAGTGCTGTGGTGCTGGGCTCCTGCTGTTGGACGTGGCCTGCAGGGCTCTGGTGAGCTCAGTCTGCTGGGGAGAAATGAAACCTCCCCGTGCCCTCTGTGCCAGCTGGGGCTTTTCCCCCAGGAAGGTATTCCCTTTATCCAGTTGACAATAACCAGAACAACTAAAGCAGGGCTGTTTTTTCAGTCACTGCGAGCCTGGATGTGGGATTCACTGGAAAAGCTGCTATGATGTGACTTTCCCAGGTGTGTTCTTGGCAGAGAGGCAGGAGCTGATTCCCAGGACCCTCGGTGGCTTCTGCTTTCTTTCCAGTAAAGATCACAGATCTGCCTCCTGTAACAGCAGCCAGGAGGAAAGCAGACAGCCCCAGAGCAGACCAGTGATGTTGTGCACGATCCCTGTCCCTGCACACACGTGCACAGCTGGTGCTGCCCATGATCCTGCCTCACTGGGATGGTGAGCATGGCACATCTGGTCAATCAGAGCCTGCTCTCTCCTCTCCAGAGCTTCAACTTCATCCTGCCTCTCCTCTTCCATCTCTTCTTATTCCTGTTATGCTTTCACTGTTCTCCTCATTTTCAAGACTGCTTTTCCATCATGTATGTGGTTTGCTGCTCCTTCCTATGGGATGTGAGTCAGTCTTAGTCCCCTTGCAAGGCCTGGCTGCCTGCACTTATGAGAGCCTATTGCTCTGACAGGAATTCACTGACAGGGAGCCATGTAATCCCACGGGAATGGGGCTGGGTGGAGGCTTAGGAAACCTGAACCTTGCTGCCATCTGCCCTGGCAGCCTGCTGGTCACTGGGTAAGTCTCTTCCCCTTTCTCTATCTCAGATTTCCCCATCTGTACAAGGGACAATGCCACTTCCCTCTTTTGTAAAATAATTAACAACTGTGGATGGAAAAAGGCAATTAAGAAGCCATGTGTTGTTAAGACTTGGACTGTGCTTTACATTGTGCAAAGGTTTTAATTTCTTCCCTTTCTGCGTGAGCATTTTTCTTATGTTACAGACTGAAAAATGGAATAAGAAAAGTGTGGGGGGGTAGTCTTGGAAAAGACTAAGGTCAGGAAATAGGTATGGCAAAACAGAAATTAGGGCAGAGGGTATTTTGCTTTCATGCATATCAATGTAGCTTTAAAAGCAATTAATTGAAAAAGGAGGAATTAACACATTTGAAATGCCTTTTTAATGATGCATTGAAGCCAGCAGCGTACATGCCAAATTTCACACTGGCTGCCCGTTCCAGAGCCCAATTTACAATGAACTCCTGGAAGACAGGCTGTGGGATGGAGAAGGCTCTTGGCCAGCCTGCTAACTCCTGCCCTGGCTGCAGGCTGGCAGGGCACCCAGGACAGCAGAAAAACCTTTCGGGAGCTCTGCTTCCTCCTCACGGCACTTGGCAGTGCTGGTCCCTGGTAGTGGCTCCATCCCTTGACAAACGCACCAGGGGACAGGACAGGGAGTCTCAGGTCACTCTGGCAGCAGGGTTTGCCCTGGTGTGGGATGGAGGAGCAGTGCCACAGCTCCCAGCACAGATAGCTGGGCTGGCTGGTAAATCACCAGTTGCGTTTCAGCTCCGTGGCTTTGTTATGGGAACATTGATCTGTTGCTGGGATTAACCTCTCAGAGTTTCCAGTGGGTTGGTCTCGCAGTTATTAATGAAACTGGCTGGAACTTGTGTTGACCTTGGCAGAGGCCCCAGTTGGCTTGGAGGTAACTGGCAAAAGCATAATCTCTAATTGAGTAATGCAGGGCTGGGGGAAGGGAGCAGTGCTTTGAACTGGGAGAGCCTGGTGCTCCGGCGGGATGCGTGGGAGTGGAGGGCTCAGCACGGGGCAGTCACCGAGGGAATGAGCAGGCACAGCCAGGCAGCATCTCAGTTCCGGCACCCCGGGCTCCCTCCTGCAGAAAACAGCCCGGAATTCCAGCGCCTCCCCGTGATTTATTGCTGTGGAACAATAGCGCAGAGGGGCTGGAGGATGGAACAAGCTGTGAGCAGCGGCTGTCCCTGGGTGTGTGTCCTCCCTTAGCCCCTGAGCTTGCAGCAGGGATCGCTCCAGGCTCTCCCTTCCCCACGGGAGGTTGTTTTTCACTTGAGCAAAAAAGAGCTCTGGGCTTGTTCCTTGGGCTTTTGGGGAATGTCTGCAGGCGGGGAACGAGAGACAGCACAAGTCTGGTCTCCCCAGCCGTGCATCTCTGCTGTGGGAGAGGGAGATGCTTCCTTGGCCAGCTGTGCTCACATCTGGTGGGGAGGGAGGGGCTGGCTGCCTGCAGGACACCCGGGCAGAGGGATCCTGCGGAGCACCAGGGGACACAAAATGCTGCCAGCACTCTATCCCAGTTATCCAGAACCCTGGGGAGATGCAGACCTGTGCCAGTGCCTGGTTTGACCAGCCCTGTGGGAAATGAAATTCCTCAGACACCCGGCCATGAAAAAAACTTCTTGTCCTGAGGACTGTGGGGTGCTCCATGCAGAGCCTGCATGTGCTTTGTGGCCTCCCCACCACTTGTGTAGCAGTAGCTCTAACCTCACATCTGAGCAGTGCAATGAAACAATTTTAGCGGGTACAAACACACCTACGTCTTTCCTGCTTTTGTCCTCCTTCCCCTGCAGAGAACAGCAGTTTTTGTTAACTCTCCTCGCAGCTGGGCTCTCCCTGTGAAGCTGAGCCGGTGGAGTTGGGAACCCATCAGGAGTGAGTGGTGTGGGGCTGTGGAGTCAGGAGGATCCTCCTGTGATGTATTTGACACTCACCCATCTGCTATTTGCTCGTTCACTCTGTCGACTTCTGCCTGATAAAAATCTGGTTGTAAAAAAAAAAAAAAAAAAAGATTTGGTGAGGTGGGGAATTTACGTTAGGGGAGCAGTGATTCAAAGCTATTTCTGGGAAGATGAGGGACGTGTTGGCATTCTCTGTCATTCCAAACATATTTAAAAGCTGAAATATTTGCGTTGTTCACGTTGCCACAGCACAAACAGTTCTGGCTGGATTTCCCCCACTGCTTTCCTCCCTGCTCTGAAGAGAATTTCCAGATCATGGGAGGATGGGATGAGTGTCAGTGTGTCAACCCCTGCTCAGCTCCACGTGAACACACACCTTTGGGAGCTTGTGGTGTGCAAGCAGAGTGGCTCTCCTGGCTCCACTGTGCCAGGATGGCTGCAGGGGGTGGTCAGCAGCCTGTGCCATGCACCAGTGTGGACAGGAAGCCAAGGGAAGAACAGCTTGAGGAATGTTGTATCTGGAATCTCCTCCATCCCATGCCTGGACTCGTGCTGGTTTCATTTGGAAAACAGATGCTTTTGGGCGTTGCATAGTCCTTGTGAGATGTCTGGCTCTTCCATCTGGACCTGGGCTGAGGGGCAAAGGAAAGAAGCATCATGATTGCAAGACAACTGGTTTTATTCCATTTCTCAGCTGAAGTTCCTGTGGCCAAAGAGCTGAACTATGGTCTGAGATACTCGGGTATGGCAGGAAAAGCCCTCATGGGCTGCAGAAACATTCCAGAGGCACAGTGTAAAAACCTTTGACCCTTTCCTGAGCTGCCTGGAGCCTGGCTCTCCCCTGCCCTGCTCCACCCTGCAGTGGTCCTCGAGCCACAGACAGCATGGCCAAGGCTCAGTGCAGCTGGAAAACCAACGGGAGAACCGATGCTGCCTCGAGCACAGGTTGTTTCTCACTTCTTCAGCTCGTTTGTGGTGATCGACATCCAAAACAACCTCTTAAATTGCCTTTCAAGCCACAGCGGTGGAAGGATGGTGTGATAAGGATGACTGCTTCTCAGGAACCTGCTTCATCATTTGCATAATTGGACTTTTCTGTTCCACTCAGTCAATATTACAAGGCTCGCACAGTGCAACATCTCACCTGATCTGCTGGAGGGAAAGAAAGTCCCCGGACTTTGTGTGCCTCACCCCTGTAATTGGAAGAAATATTTCTGGCTGTGTGCTTGCAGCAGGCAGTGTGCTGAGCTGGGCGTGCTGTGTGGGTTCATGGAGACTTTTCTCCATCTATGAAGTGTTTGTATAGTATGTATCTATCTATTTTATCGGATAGCAAGAATTCTAATGTGCCCTGTTTTGTCCTGGAAGTGCAGGAGAGAGGAGAGCTAGTTTGCTACTTTGTCAGTCCTCAGTTGGGACTTAGGAAATAGTGTTGGTATGGCAGGAGCTGATACTGGCCTCCAGAGAATGAGGAGCTGTGGGGTGAGGATGGCTGTGCCAGCCACCATTTCTGCCTGTGGTCAATTGGTTGTGTTCATTTGTGTTAAAAAAAGTCCCTTCTCATGAAATAAGTCAGGGGAAGAATTTGGTCCTGGATAACAAGAAGGTCATCCTGGCTATTTTTCTCCCTCCTTGCAGTCTCATCCTGATCTGTTTTTCTTCTTTTCCCTCGTGTTCTGGGAGGGGGTGTGGGTGCTGCTGGGCAGGGAGCATTTGCTCCAGCTCCCACCAGATCCAGGCACACTCTGGGATGGGTTTTGTGGGACCTGTCCACTCTAGTGCAGGTCACCGAGCAGCAGGAGGTTGTCACCAATTTGCAAGCATGTACATCTCACAGATGAACTGCTCCTCTCTCCTTGTTCAGCTCCCCTGAATGCCCATCCTACCCCAGGGTCTTCCTGGCACCAGCACTGAGCACGTTTTTGGTGCTGTACATCTCCATGGTTGGGGAGTGCAGCCCACCAATGGTCCTGACTCACATAATGAAAGCCAGTGAGTTGTGACACCCATCAGATTGATTCTGGGTGCTGTGTTTTGAGGAGGAGGCTATTTCATGCTAATACCTTCTTTCCCAGCGTGGGGTGGAAGCTGTGGAGGAGATGTAACAGCAATCAATAGTGTTTGCCTGCTGCTGCTGGAGGGGATGGAGTGGGGGAGTGATTTCAGAGATGGATTTGGCAGAGATGAGGTGCTGCTCTTTGTGCCTGTGGTGATGGAGCTGTAATAACATATTGAACATGGCACCAGCCCTTGCTAAAGCTCTGTGACTTCACATTCGTGCTTCGTGGAGCTTCATCTCTTAACAACACCCTTAGCATCCTAACAAGAGAGGAACTGTTGAGTGCCAAAGGGCCTAGTTAAAATCACTCACTGAAAACCTCCTTTCTTTTTGGACCTAAAGTTGCTTTTTAAACAGAAAAGCTCCTTGGCTGTGTTTTAGGCAGAGCACATTCAGAGGGTTTTTTGGCTCAGCAGCCCCGTGCTGCATGGGGGGGCCGGGGGGCGATGGACGCTGGTGTGTGTCAGGAATGCTGGCTCACAGAGCACCGAGGGGTTGTTTTAGGACAAGCTGACAGGCCCTTGGCTTGTTCTGCTGCTCTCGAAAAATGTAATTCTAATTCTTGGCACCTTTTTCCAGGAGGATAAGGAGCCGAGAGCACAGTGGAGCCTGTTCCCTCTGTCCTTGGAAATGGGCTTTTACCCACGGCAGAGCTGGCTCAGGGTGGGAGCAATGTGCTCTGTCCTACCCCAGGTTTGGTGGAGCAAAAGTAGGAATTAGTGGGGGAGAAGCAGTGGGAGATGAAATGACCTGAACCAACTCTTTGCAGTCCTGACCTGTATCTGATTCCTCTTTGGCCATCTTGGTGCTCTGACAGAGCATTTTCTGCAGGTGCCAGTGTTCTGCCCAGGTTCTGCTTGCCCTCATCTGGCATTAATCCCTTTCCTGAGAAAGAAACAAACTGTCCTCTGGCAGTGCCAAGCAGGAGAGGAGGAGATGGGCAGTGGTTGTGCTGTTTGCCAGTCCTCTGCTGCATCCTGAGGGATTCTCCCAGGGCTGCAGAGCTGTGCCATCCTGCTCCAGCACATGCCCACAGCAGATTTCCCTGCTGCCTTGGCACTGCATCCCCTGCTCTGCCTGCACCATAATGCTTCCTAGGCTTGGCTTTGAGCAGCGTGCTCTGATCACTGCCTCAGCAGGGTCTGATTTCTCTGCTCCTGTGCTGTTCCCTGAGGAGCAGCAGTGATCCTTTCTGCCTTCTGATCTCCACTTTGGATGCTGTTTTTAAAAAAGAGCCATTGCCTCGTGCACATCAAGCTGTCCCACGTGGTTACGTGACCAAACCAAGCACAGGCTTTTATTTCAAGCTGATTTTCAGGGCTGTGTTGTTTTATTTCATGCCAGCCATCTCAGGTATGATGTAGAACAGATTGCCCCCAGCAGCTAATGTGTTTCTGCCTCTGCAGCAGACAGAGTGGCAGATGTAAACACAGGAATGTTGCAGGCTTTCAAACACTAAAAACTCCTAAAGAATAGGCAGGTATGTGTATATAAATATATACAGTGCATTATATGAAAGGCTTTCAATATGTTTGGAGAGAGATTTGTAAATTTGTGAATTCATGGGTGTATACTTTTTATAGGTTTTTAGGTAATTGAAAAGCCTACATTTTAATATATATATATACACACACAAATACATATCTATGTATTTATATATGCTGCCTCCTATTCTTGTAAGCTGTTTTTTCAAAGGCTGCTTCTAGCCTTATTCAGTGATTCTGCCTTCAGCTGCCACAAGGAGAAAGACTCCCAGTCTCGAGCAAAGCTAAATATTGATTTGAGTCAATCTGGGTGCACTTGGAGACATCACCAGTGTTCATGAATGCAGCATAATCGCTGATTGGAGTGGGGAAATTTCATCATAAAGGCCCCAAAAGGGAGGTTTATTATTGCTTTCTTCCAAATGCCTGAATTTTATTAGCTTCAGTCATTCTTGGCAGGGCAGTGGAATGGGATTTTATAGTTAGCAAAGGAAAAGTAAACACAGTAATCATTTCACAGCCCCGTGCCTGCCAAACCAAGATGGAAATTCCAGCCTTGGTGGGAAGCTGCTGCTTTGCTAACAGATAATAACAAATTCACTCTGGGCTTATTCTTGCAATGGGAGCTGAGATGTTCAGGTTTTTCTGTAATGCCGTGGTCTGGGGAAGCAGAGGTGCTTCATGGCTTTCTGCAGGAGCAGGCTGGGCAGGGATTTGTGGTTTGAGCAGCTCCCACAGCCATTCACAGGTAGAAATGGTGTTTCTGCTCCGAGCCTTTGGGAACAGCTCTGTCCTGTGCCCTTGTTGGTATTTGGTTTTTCTGTGGTCAGTCTTGCCCTGATCACAGAGCTGAGCAATGCTGGAGGTGTGACACATCTGAGACACCCTGTGACCATCTCCAGCTGCTGAATGGGGGCAGGGTTATTATGGCAAAAAAAATTCTCCAGATAAACCCAAAGCTCTCACATCAGGTTTGTGTTGAGGTGTAGGGCTTGGCTGCCAGCTGAGATCTGGAGCAGCACCCACCAAACCTGTGTTTCCTGGTGCTGGGGGATTTCCTCCCACCCTCCTGGCTGGGAATGCCACTGGGAATGGCCAGCACTGTTTCCTGGTGGTGAGGGATTTCCTCCCATCCTCCTGGTGCTGGGGGATTTCCTTCCACCTTCCTGGTGCTGGGGATGGCTCTGGGAATGGCCAGCACTGTTTCCTGGTGCTGGGGATGGCTCTGAGAATGGCCAGCACTGTCCCCCTGCAGGATGTGACCTCCTGATGGAAAACCAGGCAGAGCAGCCAAGGAAATGGCTCCTCAAACAAGCAGGGAATGTCGAGGCAGCCCCTTCCACGTGTCTGCACAATTTTAGGAGCAATAAAGCCCCGAGCACAGCTGGCTCTGATGGATGGTGGCTGCTGGGCACCACCCCTGCTCCTGTCAGCACGCATCCTGCTGGGGTGGAGCAGCTGGGGCTGTGTCCCCCATCCCCTGTGTGTGTCCCAAGGTGCTACCAGAGCCCTGCTGCCTGCGGGGTGTTTGGGATTGGGTCACTGGATGTGCTTTGTGCAGCCTTGGGGGGCTGCTGGTGGATTCCTCGGGCAGAGGTGTTGTCCCCACTGTGTCCCTCATGGTTTTTACGGCTGAGAGGTGTTTGATGTCCTGCCTCATACACCTGAGAGCACAGCCAGGATGGAGCTGTGCATGAGGTGACCCTGAAGACCCTGGGGTGAGGAGGGGGTGAGGTGCAGCTGGCAGGCAGAGCTCAGTGGGTTCCGTTAGCAGCAGTTACTTCAGTTTGGCACAGTTGGAGAGAGAGCTGCTGGTATTGAGCAGGGCTCTGTGCTGGGACTCATCATCACCCTGTGCTGGGACTCATCATCACCCTGTGCTGGATGTGCTGTGAGTCTTGGGAGAGTTGTTGGTAACCTTGGCTTGCTGCTCTTGCACACAAGAGGAGGTCTGGGTTGTCCACAACACGCCTCAGCCGCTGCTCAAGCCATTTTAGATCTTGTTTGCATTTCCTTTTTCCATCAGTCAATCCCCTCCTCGGTAGGCAGCTCAGTCTATGGGATGTGGGGAAAATAATTTTGGGTGATGGTTGGGAGGGAGGGAGGGAGTGTGAGCTGCCTTTAAGTGTATCTCACTTGCAGCAGTAGTGGTTAAATAGAGCTGTCTTCAATCATTCCCCTCCCTCCCCTCTAAATCTGATTCCCCTTCAAGCCAACTTGCCAATATTGATGTTGTGTGCCATCCTGATTAACTCCCAGACAAATCCCTGCTTCACAGGGCTGCCCTGTGTGGATCCCGCTGGGATGTGTGTGGCTGAGGGACTCCTCCTGCTTCTCCTCGGCCTCCTGCCTCCTCTCCTGCCTGGCAATAGGAGGAAATTTAAATGTTTCTGAAGAGCAACATTTCCATTTCAAAAGCTGTTCGTTCAAGTGCGTCTGGAGTGGGATTTCTCTCCCCCACTTCTCTCTGAATGGGAGCTTTAGAAGTCTCATTTCCTCTGCTTGATAACACCAGGCTGAGAAGGGCTTTTGTCTTTTCATTTCCCCTCAATTTTTTATTTTTAAATCAGTGAGGTTTGGAGAGGTTGCTGTGGTGTATTTTCCCTCTCCCACCCCCCCCATATCTTTGTGCATGTGCTGGAGGATGCACCTGGCATCACCCAGTGAATGAGCTGGAGCTTCCCGGGGCACAGCCCAGCTGGGAGCACCCTCAGTGCAGAACAGGAGTTTTGCTGGGGTGTCCATGCTGTGGATGGAGCTGTGGAAGCAGAGCAGGAGGTTTGCTGGGGTGTCCACCTGCCTTTTTGGCTGATGCAGCTTTTCCAGTTGGTGTGAAATTCTGTATTTTTGATGGAATGCTCAGCAGAGAGCAGATATAAGTGGATTTAGTGGCCAGTTCCCACCTCTGCAGGACTGATGGGTGTGCATGTAGGCACTGTCCCAGCAGTGCCATGGCATTTGTGCTGTTCACTGGAGTATTGCACTGGTATAAAAAGGGATTTTTTTTTTTTTTTCATAGGCATCTAGGCCTGGAGGGCTTTCTACCTGCTTGAGGGACAGCTAGGATTTAGCAGGGACTATTCCAGCATCTTCTGTCAGAGGGAATTTGCCTGCTGGGATTAATATGGACCTTGATGCTTCATCCCTGCTTGGTTGACATGCTGGAAAGACTCAGAACTTTCTTTACTGCATGTGGTCATTGAAAGAGGATGAGTGGTATTGAAAAAACAAAAAAACAAAAAAAAATTGGGAGGCTAAAGCTTTCAAAGACGTGGAGTGTTCAGTTCCCCTGAGGTTTTTTGGGTTAGGTTACAGGGTGCTTCCTAGGCTGCCTAAGTTTAGGGATTGTGCCTGCACCCCCAGCTGGGTGGGGGAACCTCCCTAAAGAAACTCCCTGAGCAGCAGGGCACAAGTAGAAATGCAAAAACAGGCTCTGGTGATGATTCAGAGATTCCTGTGAAAGCTGCCCGAAATCTGCTGGCCCCAGGGAATGCAAGGAGAGGTTTGAGCCCCAGCAAGGAGGAGCCAGGCTCTGCCATGAGCTCCCCATTACCTTTAAAATGTGCTTCTGCAGCCGGGGGTGACCCCTCTGCCTGGCCGAGTGCCAAATGGGGCAATTAAAAATTTCTCTCCCTGCCTTGGCACGTCACGTAATGAGAGGCGGTTTTTTTTTGCAGATTTTTAAGAGGCTTCAAACATGTGCTGGTGTGTGCAGTGTCAGCAGGGGTGGCTGCTGGCTGAACAAATCACTGAGAGAGCACTAAAGCTGCAGATGGAGGAGTGGAAGAATTTGTGGGCTGCTCTGACACCCTTAACTTGTCCTCCCCTTGTTTGCAGGCACAGTCTTTGCTGTGCCTGTGCCTGGGACAGGCTCAGCTTTGTGCTCAGAGGGTCGCTGGTGCATTGCTCCATCCTTGGCATCTGCTGCGTGGTCTCAGCTTTCTTTACCTGCCCAAACCATTTATTCACAGCTCTTTTGGGGCACTTGCTGTCGGCCTGGATTGCTCCACGCATGCCAGCACGGTCCTTCCATCTCAGCTTTTTCCTTCCCTTTGCAGAAGTGCAATACCTTTCCTGCAGCTTCCCAGAAGCAAGACTCCACTCTGCTTGCCTGCTCAGTTCCAAGTCATTCCCCTAAGGCAAGCACCAAGATGAGATTTTTATTAATTTTTTTTTTTTCTTTGACTTGGACACTTTTTCAGTGTTAACAAAAGGCAGATCGCTGGCAGAGAGTCTTACCAGATGTATCAACCGTACTGAAGATGCTCAAAGGAAAAGTTCCCAGAGCCTTTCTGAATGTTACAGAAAGGCATATTTTCTTATAAACTTGTTCTTGGAAGTGACAGAGTTGTTTTGGCTGAAATTCCCTGTTTAGGGAAAAAAAAAAAGAGACTAAAAATGCATAAAGCTGATATTCAGCACGGAAAATCTCAGTCCAGACAGTTACTGTTCGAACAAACTTAAGGTCAGCTGAAAATCCAGGGATGCAGAATAGGCAGGGTTGGGGAATTCTCCATGAGAGGTGGAGCAATTAGCTCCTCGTTGTAATGAGTAGATGTGTAGGTGAGAATTCATCACTCCTCTAAGTCAGTGGGGAACGTTGGCATTCAGTGCAATTATTATCCACTAATGGGGAAAGGCAGGGAGGGAATGCAAGGCTCAGCATCCATTTGCCGGGTAATGCCTTGGGCAGCTGTGGGAGGAAGGTTTTCCTGTTCCACCCTTTATTTTAGGCTGTGTTTGGTGATGCTGCTGTAGAGTTCTGTAGTCCTGAGATGCAGAGGCAGCATCTGTTCGCTGTAACACCACGGAACAGCTCTTTAGAGCTCAAGTTTTGCGAGACCAGATACAAGGCTTTGGTTACTGCATTTAAACTGAGGTTTTACCACCCTCGTAAATCTGCCGGGGAGGGGAGGCAGGGAGGGAGGGGTCAGCATTTGGTACTGGTTTTGCAATTAAATTGCTTCAAGCTGTTGAAACATTGGGGAAGTTTTTTGACCTACTTTCGTGCAGGCTTTAGAAATTGTTGGGATGTTTTCTGCTCTGTCTGCGTGGAATTCAGCTGGATTACAGAGAAAAGGAATTTCGTGGGTCTGCTTGTAAAGTCAGATTTATTTAAAAAAAATAAATTAGATGTAAAAAAAAAAAAAAAAAAAAAAAAAGGCTTTGTCTTCAGACAGCTCCTTCCTCTCCAGCTTGATGAATTCCCATGGGAACACGAAGTGGGCTGCACCCCAGTGGAAGGAATCCCTGTTCTGCACATGCCATGGAGAGTGGGGATGATGGAAGGAGGTGGATGCTGCCTTGGTCCCACACCTGGCATCCCTTGGGAGCTGTGGTTGGCCTTGCAGGGAACACCCATGTGCTCCTGGCTGGTGCTGCCCAGAGCACACTCGGGTGTCCATCCTGCTTCAGCAGCCCTTGGAGCACGCCGGGACACAGCCCAGCAAGAGCCAGCAGTGTTCAGGAATGAAAACCTCGTTTGAAGGGCCAGGCTGCAGAAAGAGCCGCTAGCACAGCAGATGGCCATGAACAAAAGAATTGCAGTGACTCGATGTACTTTTCACTGCTCGGACTCCCTGACTTTTTGTACTCGTGCATCTCCCTGAGGAAACAAGGCATTAGTTTTCAGCTCTGTAACTTTTTCCTCTGTCAGTGCTGTCATCTTGGGGCTTAGATATGTCAGAATGTGTTGGACACTTTTCCAGTTAAAAAAACCAAATTCCTTTAGTCTGTATTTGGCTCGCTTAGGAGTTCTATATGCATGTTTTTACCTAAAAACCTGACGGATGGAGGAGTGGGGGTGCTGCTTTCCTGCTCACTTCTTATCCCTGGGGGCTCAGAGTGTGATGCTGCTCATCCCTGGGCTCCTGGACAGGGAGGATGAGCAGGAGGCTCTGCAGTGTGGCACAGCCCCACATGGATGGGGTTTGGGAGGGGCTGCTGGAATGCTGGAATGTTCACTGCTATGAGCAGCTCAGGTGGTGAAGCATCCCTACAAGGAGATCCCCTGCTCACAAGTTCATGTAAGGGGGTTTTTTTGGGAATTAATTTGAGCACAAATTGCGTGGCCCCAGCCTGTCCTGCCTGCTTTGGCAATCTTCTCCAGCCCATGAGGACGAGAAGTGTGAGTGGGCAGGCGTTGAAGATAACACCTCCTAATCCCTCCTGCTGCTCCAGCAGGAAATGCTGCTGCTGGCTGATAATTAGAAAGTGAACAGACTGTGGAAGAGATGATGTTGGCATCCCTAAATCTCTGTCCTGGGCTTGGGGGAACTTCACTAATGATCTGGATTAGAGAGGCAGAGAGAGAGACCTGGGTTTACCAAGGATGATATGTAGGGCAAACACAGTGTGCTGTGCTGGGGATCCTCAGGCTCGTCCCAAGCAAGGGGCTCTGTTCCCTTGGGACACACTGATGGGCTGGGCAGGTTTGGAAGCTCCACTGTGGAGTTTTGAAGAGGCAGCTGATGCAGTCAGGGGGCCAGCAAGGTCAAAATTCACTTTGCAGCGGGAGTTAGGTGCAGATGGAGCGGAGCTACAGCTCTGCTGTCTCTTGAGACAAGAGAAAATCGATCCTTCAGGAAGGCTGGGCTGCATCCAGCTGTGGGTGCTGAGCTGAAGCAGGGCACAGACACCCTTTTAAATCCCTCCAACCCTCCCATGACTTCTCTATGGGTATCAAAGCTGGGTCAGTAATGCAAAATAAGCAGGTGGAGATTGGAACCTGCACCAGCCTGTGTGTCCTGGGACCACACCTGGGGTTCCCAATATAATTTTTTCTTGTGGACCAGATGCTGGTGTGTCTGAAGGCAGGGACATCAGATTTACTGGAGATTTTCTTGCTCTTGAAAGCATCAACAGGCAGTTGGCTCATCCTTTTCCTTCCTCTCTTTCTGGCATGTTTTTAAAGTGGCTGCTTAATAGCAAATAGCAGGCTTGCTCCATTAGCTGTGTTGGGAATTTTTATTCTTAAGCATGTAGAGGAAACCCACCCCAAAGTCTGGCCTTGCTCTTTGACAGCCTCCTCAGTGATAATTGTTTTCTTCAGTGCCAGCACCTCCTCTTGCTGCAGGGAGGTTTGTGCAGCCTCTGCCCCCCTCACACCCACCCTTGTTATCATATAAATCACAAAACAAGGCCAGGGATAAACAGGAGCTGCAGTAGCTGTTAGCCGTGTGTAAAAACAAATCACATGGAAACAGTATAATTACTGAGAAAATATCAACTTGAGTAATGCAGTAATTGTTTTCTTCCCTCCAGCAGATTTATTCCACCTCTCATGGCTCTTCCTGCTTTGGAAGTCTGTGACTTCACGTTAATAAGGAGAATTTCACATTTCACACTGCACTTGTTCAGGGTATGACAGTCTAGAACAGGGGAATATATTTTGAGGGCTTCTTGAGAGCTGTAGGAAGCAGAGCACTAGTTGAAATATCTCTGACTATTGGGGTCTTCTCCATGCTCTGAGTGGACTCTGGTCCAAAAAACCTTTGCAAACCTTTTTTCATCCCACTTTTGTGATTTTATAAGGGTTTCTTTATGCCTTGCATAAATCTATGAGCTCTGGTTTTTGGATGTCAGCACTATGCAGACGACTTTTTTTTTTTTTGCCTTAAGTTTTGGTTTTTCCTTCTTTTTGCTGCTTGTCATTTTGTTGATTTTGAGAGGTGCTTGTGGCATGACATGCCCAGTATGTGAGGTCCAGGGACACATTGCCTTTCTCTATTGCTGCAATCATCTCCTAATACCAGATGATGATGATGATGATGTCTGTGCTGTGACTTGCAGCTGTTTCCCTTACTCAGCTTAGCTGCTCTTTTGCTTCAGATTCTGCAAGGTAAAAAGAGAAAAATGTATCAGGAACCAGGTTTCCAAGGTGTTTTGTGCCAAGTTTAAAGACGACCTGTCCTGCATATTGGCAGATGTAAGAAAGTCTGATTTGTTTCATGTGCACAATGAGGAGCCTTTCTCTCCTGTATTTTTGGCAGGTAACTTCCTTTCTTTTAGAGAAACCTACCCACCTACAAGCCACTGCCACTTCCCCTTCCTGTGCCTTAATCTGAACGAGATTTCATGAGCACCTAATTTATCTTTTGCTTCTTGTGGTTGTCCTGCTCCTCTTGACTTGAAGAAAAAGCAAAACCACAAAAAAACCCCAGTTGTGGAGAACACAAAGCCATCCCACTGCAGCAGACTGACCATTTTTGATATCTAATGCTGGGAAATTAAAACAAGATGGGATCTTCTCTACAGGATCCTCCAGAAAGCTGTCGTGGTCTTTCAGCTTCTCTTCTGGATGGATGCTGGATACAACCAGCTTAGGCTTTCCAGTGCCTTTGTGCTCCTGGGGTTGGATGGGGCTGAGGCAGGACAGTGAGAGTGGGGTTTTGGGGTGCTCCTTGGCTTTCTGTCCCTTGATGGCAGCAGTGGGAAGGGCACTGGTGCCTCCAGGCTGCACCCAGCAGGGACAGGGCAGGGCAGATGCTCTTGGGATGCTGAGCAGTACCCGGTGCTTTCCCGGGTGTCAGCACCGAGGGGAGGGTGCTCAGTTGGTGCAGAGCAGTGTTGGCTTTCTGCAGGGCTGCTGTCATGGAGGTGGCAAAGTTGTGTTGAACTTCTCCCCTTGTTTGCCTCCCCCATCCCTGCCCTCCCCTCGGCAGCAGCTGCAGTGTGCTGCCTGCCCTGCCTGGCAGTGGTTTAGGGTTACAAACTGAGCCACCACTCCTCTTCTCCCCCTCCAGGAAAAGAAATCCATCCACTCACTAAGCAAATGAATAGATAAACTTTTAATTAAGGCACTGAGTGGCTGCCAGAGGAGTGTCCTGGGTCAGGGCAGGCTGGTGCTGTGCCGTGATCCCATCTGTGTGGCCGGTGGCTATTAAACATCTGCTGCATCCCAGGTGCACTCCTCCACGGTGGGCAGGCTCATCCAGGCATGCAGGCATTTCTGTGTTGGCAGAAATGGGCTCCTTTGCTTGCAGCTGCAGAGGGGAAGGCTGCTGTGGGATGCAGCAGAGGCACTGGGGCTGTGGGGTGCTCCTGGCATCCCAATTAGTTGGGTTCAGCAAACTCGTTGCACTGCTGGGGGCAAAGCTGAATGTTGAGATGTGTTTTCCCTCAGCCCTGGGCTGTTAGAGCTCTCCCTGTCATGGCCACAGAGGTTTTGCTGATCTCTCCAGTCTCTGACTTGAAGGGTCTTGTTGAGCTTGAGAGCCTCTTCACCTGGAATTTGAGAAACGTCAGTTTGGTCTGGTTTTATCTTGACTCACCTATCCCCTTTTTCTCCATATTTGGATAGATGCATTCAACATCCAACACTCAGAGTACCCCCAGGGTTTAGGAAGAGCTGGAGAAAGTTGGCCATGAAGGAGCTAGGAGCCCTCTTTCCTCCCAGGAGCTGTCCCTTCTCCTTCAGCATTGTTCGTGCTCTTGTCTCTGTGGTGTCTCATTTTTCCAGAGACGATGTAGCCTTGAGCCCTCTGAAGGGACAGTGGTGCTGGGAGCTCCTGAATATGGATGGGTTTATTGATCCTGTAGGAATATGAGCAGCACTCAGGGTGGTATGAGCCTCTGATGCTTTGTCAGGAGGAAGAGCTGCTGGCATGTCCCTGGGAGAATAACCTGGTTCTCTTTGGAGATGCTGGAGGTTGTGGAGCACTGTGGTGATGTGATCTGACAGCTGGTACTCCCTAGTCTAGCAGGTTTTTTTGGAGGGCTTTGTATATCTCAGAAGGCTGGGAATGGGCCAGGGAGCTGTGGGAGGATGAGAGAAGGATCCAGAGTCTCCTGGGAGAGAGCTGATCTGCTTGTTTTACACTTCCCAGGATCGTGGCCTGCCTGGCAAACTGGAGCCCGTGTCTCCTGTGAGCCCTGCTCACCCTGACACGGAGCTGGACCTGCTGCCAGCCCGGCTCTCCAAGGAGGAGCTCATCCAGAACATGGACCGCGTGGACCGCGAGATCACCATGGTGGAGCAGCAGATCTCCAAGCTGAAGAAGAAGCAGGTAAGAGGCCGTGCTCTGGAGGGGAACACGTGTCCTTGCTTCTGCACGCTGCCAAGTGCCCCGTCCTTGCCTCTGCATGGCCACAGAGGGCAAGTGGCAATGCCAGTGCAGCAGGATCACCTGTGTCCCTGCTCCCTGTTGTGACAGGGGTGGTGGCTGCCGTGCCTGCAGTCTGGAGCTGGTAGTCACAAGGTGAGGGAGGGAGCTTTGCAAACCCAGCTTGTAGCTCTTTGCACGTCAGAGAACCTCAGAGAGAAAAAAATGTGTCCTCAATGCCTATGGAAGTGGTGAGCAGCAGAGCTGGGAGCACAGCCTGGGTTGTCCAAAGTCATCTGTACAGCCCAGCATAGCACAAGGTCTTTTCTTTTTCCTTTCCAGCAGTGATCTCTCCCCAGTGCTGCTGTTGCTGCCAGTATTCAGTACCAGGCTGTTTAAAACATGGCTTCAACAACCAAGTGGTCCTTCCAGTGCATCCAGTCCCCTTTCTCTTGAGCCTTGAGCAGCATCTGGTGCAGCTCCAGTCAGGGCTGTGCTTGAGCAGGAATTTGAATCTGATCTTGCTGGCTGCAGCTTTACCCTGCACAGGAGCACTCCCCAGTAGAAGGATGGCCCACTCAGTGTTGGCCTGTACATAATTACCATAAACCCATTAAGAGATTAATATAACAAAACCTTCAGGGATGTCCGTGGAAAAAAAACACAGACTTAAGGGCTTTCACTTCTTAAAGCAAATCACTTTTCTGCCTCTTTTTTTTTCTGGTTGCTTTATTTTCTTTGCTTGGGATGAGTTTCTGAACTCCCTGATGGCTGCTAATCCCAAACTGCCCAAGAGGAATGACCTTTCCCAAGGGGTTGTAGCTACAGTAGGAATTTGGGAATGGAGCAAAACCTCTGCTTGGGCTGTTTGTTCAAGCACCTTGAGAATGAGCACGCACTTGCCCTTCCCCATCAGACCTATATTTTCCCATACCAAACACACTCCCTTTCTGTCCTGCAAGACAAAGCAGGAATATTTTCATTTGGCTTAATTAATGTGAAGTACCTTTTTTTTTTTTTTTTTGTATATGTTGCTTTAAATCTGCAGAGGTGTCTCTGAGTGCTTAGGGAGAGGAAGCCAGGAGTGGGCAGAAGCAGCTGTGCTGGTGGGGGTGAGGCAGCAGCCCTGTGTGCCAGCTCACAGAGCCCAGAGGAACATCTGGAATGGCCACAGAGGTTCCTCTTGCTGCTTTTAGTGGAGCTGGGTAAAGTCAGCCCTTCCCCTCTCCCTCGTAGGAAGCTCAGACCAAGTGTTGGTGTCCTCTCCCACCTGGCAGTACTGGCTGCTGGCCCATGGTTTTTTACTCACATTTGAGGAAAGTGATGCAAACCATGGTCATTTCCTGCTCTGGAAAAGGGCTTCCCAAGTGGGATATGTGCCTGGCAGGGCAGGGAGAGTCCCTGTCATGGCAGCTGGGAGGACTGACAGCTCTGATGATCCATTGCCTGACTTTTCAGGATGCTGAGGAGCTGCTGCTGCTCACCGTTAAGATCAAACTGTCCTTTCTGTGAGGAAATGAGGTTTTATTGTTGGCTGTTCACTTGCTTTATTTCTTCCCTATGAACGAATTTTATGATTCTTCTTGCCCACAAAAATGCTCTGTTAAATGGGGAAGAAGGTGAAAGTGGCTGTTGGCAGAAAAATTTTCCCCTCCCTTCCTTTTATTCTATTTTTTTTTTTCTTTTTTGGCACATGGTGGCAAAGTCATATGGTAGAAAAACTGACCTCCCCCACTATGGCCTCCCTCCCCCTCTCGCTGGAGCCTTCCCCATCCCAGTCCTCCAGCAAAGCTAGCACATCTGGGAAGAAGTGTTTTTGGAGCAGGAGGTCCTGTCTGAGATGCTCCAGGAACGTTTTATGCATCTGTGCATCTGAGCTGTCAGTGCAGGAGCATGAGTGAGGGAAAGCAATGAGCCTGGAACAGATACTGCTCCTGCAGGAACGTCAGTGGAGCAGGAGAGAAACTGTATGCAGCCAGAATATCAGAATATCCTAATGCTTTTCCCCTCTGTCTTTGGGAGGCCTTCTCAGGGTAATTAAATACACTTGTATGGAAAGGCTGTGCAAAAAAAAAAAAATAAAAAAAAATCCCAACCAAGCACAATCCACCATCTCTCTCTTTCTGGTTGTTCCAAAAATGGCAGGGAAGGCTCTGCCTGGACTTTGCAAGAAGCAAACGTCTTCGGCAAGCTGAGAAACCTTCCCCAAACCCTGCACACCCCTGGCAGGAGGCCACCTCCGTCAGCCATCCCCCGCTCATTCATGCGCCATATGCGCTCGGATCTCTCGCCGAGTCCTCTCTCCCCCTCTTCCTGACAGGCAAGGATAATCCTTATGCATTTATTCCTGGCAGCGGTACCGGCGATCTGAAGGAGAAATGAACTGCTGGGCTGTTCTCTCTGCAGTGGCGCCGGAGCCTCCCCGGGCGCTGAGCTCAGCCAAGGCTCTCCGGGAGTACAACACTCCCACCTGGTGATGGAGGTGGAGCTGCCCGGGTGGAGGAGCTCCAGGGTTTCCCCTTCCATCGGGCTGAGTTGCCTGTGTTCTCTGTGAAAGTGTTTGTCGGAGCTGCCCTGTGGCTGGAAGGCTCTGCTCTCTCCGGGCAGGTGAAGCATCCCAGTACCCGGTGATGGCAGCTGGGGGTGTGTGGGGCAGCCTTGGCTTCATCAGGTGTCTGCAGCACGGGAGCTGTGCCTGCAGGGATGGAGCCCTCCTGGAGCATCACCCACCTTCCTTCCCAGCAGAGCTGCAGCCTGCACTGATCCCTCTGTAGCACATGGTCCAGCCAAAGGGTTCCTTTCCTGGAAGGAGCACCTCTTCCACTTGGAAATGGGTTGGCCTGTGGGAGCTGTGGCTAATGGTGGCATCTTGCATCCCTTCAGCACTGCTGCCATTTGGGGAGGGGAGGGAGGTCTTGGGCAGCCGCTGCTGGGAGGAGGGAGAGTGTGGAGCTGTCAAGACTCATCTCTCATCCTGCTCTCTCCCTGTAAAGGTCACAGTCCCAGCCTGGCTTTTGTGGCAGACCTTTGAGAAATCCATTTTGTCCCTGTCTGGGAACCCTGACCTATTTTGCTTTGCCATTTCCCACAGCTCCCAGGAGTAGCTGTCACAGGCTGCAGTCAGGTGTGCTGCCTCCAGCCCCTCCTCACATCCTTACCCCAGCATCTGGCCCTTTAATATCCATACAGTGCTACTCCACAGCGAGTAGAGTTTGATTCTCTGCTGTATTTCAACTATAATTAGATCTGTGTTTCTTCTTCTAATGAGCTGTTTTTAATGAGCCTCCACTTAGTGGCAAACTTTGGTTTCCTGATAGGCCATCAAACCCTCTCGTGTGAAATCCCTCGCTACACACTCGACCACTTGGCAGAATTTTTGTGGCTTTCCAGAACGATATGGCCAAGTTTTGGATGCTTTGACTTTTTTTTTTATACACAAATATTTTTCCCAAGAGAAGTAGATATATCTGATCCTTTTTGCTGGCTCGTTCTTTGGGGTTTTTGGAGTTTATCCCATGGAGGACGTGTGATGAGATGTCTTAGGAGGACACCAAGGAAGAGCTGGCAGGTCCTGGAAGTGCTGCTTCTGTGCCAGGGCTGATGCCAAATACAGCTTTGCAGCCCATGGTTCAGCTGTGGCTTCCCAAGGAGCTCTTGTCCCCTGTCCTGTTGTTTGGGCCACCTGAAATGTGGCCATGGGTGACAAAAGCAGAGGGCTGGGAGCTGTTCCTGTGATTGGAGCCTTCAGTGTGCCACCATGGTGTGGCTCTTTGCAGGCAGGAAGGGATCCCTGCAGTGCTGGGAAAGCTTCATCCCCTTGCAGGGAGCAGATGGTTCAAGCTGGCTGGTTCCTGGCTCTTCTCACTCGTGGCTGGAGTGACTCTAAGGCTGTTGGTGATGCCAATTTATGGGACACAGGCTCTCCTGCACTGCCAGAGCCTGCTCCCCACTCTGGCCAGCAACACCAGGTTTTTTGGCTGTATCTTGGTGTTCCCTCTACTGCTGCTTTTCCCTCTATGGGGAGAGGTGTCCACCTGTGAGGAGCTGGAGTCCAGAGCACAGGGCGCTTCATCCACTGAAACACAATTTTAGGAATGTGAATTTTCTCGGCCAAGCCATTAGACCTGTCTGGGTGCTTAAGTGCTTTCTTGGTTCCATCCCAAGTGCATCCTCCTGCCCTGGTGTGCTCATCAGCAGGAGCAGAGATGATGGGGAGGAGGAATAGATGCTCACCTTCTTCTCAGGCCACCAGCTGCCACTGTCCCCGGGAAGTCAGTGGTGTGCTCTCCTCTGAGACAAGTCCCAGGTGTATTTTCTTCCTAGTACAAGACTCGCTTGATTTTCCTCATGCTTCAACAGGGAATGCTTTAGCTGCAGGAAAAAAGACCCACAATGATTTCGAGATTCAGAGCTAGCAAGGAAAAAATCCTCAGCGTTTTTTGACAGCCGCTCCCTCTCCTGTGCCTGTGCTGCCCCGCAGCTGCGGCTCTCCCTCCTCACAGGCTGGCCCCAGGAGCAATCTGTGATTTCCTCTTTCAGCTGAGCAGTTCCTCAAACTCATGGGAAGGGCTGGGATGTCTCCTCCCACCTCACAGTGCTGGGCAGAGAAGGAGCTCAGGTGGAATGTCAGGTTTAGCTGCTGACCACGGTGATATTCCAGAGTGCAGGCATGGCTGGTTCACGAGCCATCTAATGGAGAGCAATCATCCCAAGGCATGTCCTGCAACCACTCCACTGCAGGGTGAAGCTGAGGGTGGGGAGCAGCCTTGCTCGTCACCCCTGGCTCCTGCACCTCTCCCTGCACGCAGCAGCAGCTCCAGAGGCAGGTAGCAGCAGGGAGCCGGGCTGGAGCTGTGGTTTCATTTAAGTGTTCCCAGTCAAATCGTTATTTCTAGCCTCGGGCCCGTTCCAGGAGGCTCCTTTGAGGCAGGTCCTCATCCTCCATACCTAAAACACGCCGACCCACGAGCACAGGGTGGGTGCCTGGGGCAGGCCAGGGCTGCGCTTGCGTGGCTGGGGCTGCTGTGAGCTCTCCTCCCTCTCCCCAGCCCCAGCCTGCCCGTGTCTTGCAGGAAGTCTCCTACCATGGCGGTTTCTGCCTCGGTCACGGCACCACAGAGAGTCTCGTGTGGACAGGGACTGCTGCGTTTCTTGCTGTGACTCACCCTCCTCCTCCTCCCCCCCCTCCCCATCTCTTTCCACAGCAACAGTTGGAGGAAGAAGCAGCCAAACCACCAGAGCCTGAAAAACCCATCTCTCCCCCTCCTATCGAGTCCAAACATCGCAGCTTGGTGCAGATCATCTACGACGAGAACAGGGTGAGTCTGGAAGTGATGGCAGCACAGATGTGTGATTGTGCCGTGTCACCGTGGCCAGGGATGGGCAGGCTGGTGAGGATCAGGTGGGGGGTTTTCCTGGGTGTTACCTTTGGAGTGGAGGGTGTGGGAGTGGGATAGATGGAGCCCTGTCAGGATGGTGTGGATGAGCATTAATCCCTCTGAAGATCTTCTGAAGAACCTGCCTTGGGAGGGGTTTCATATGATCAGCTTTAGAGATGAAATGTTGAAGAGATGCTCCAGACTCCTCTCTGTTAAACAGTTTGCTTCATCCTCTCCCCTGAGAGTGAAGCAGCTTGAAAGCTGCCTCAAGGGGTGGGCTTTGACATGGTGGGTGGGCTGCGTGGATGGAGGGTGACATCTGTGGTGCTCTAATACTGGCAGGCCAGCTGTGAGCTCTCCTGGCTGCCCCTAAGCGCCCCAGGCTGGAGCAGCAAGGATGTGGATGCAGCCATGGCTGGATTTGTGGATATTTGATGCTGTAAATAGCATTAACAAAGGTCAGGCTGGCATCCCTGGCTCTGGATCTCTGCCTTGACCGCTCATTTATCAGCCATTGCCTGTAACAGCAGCCCGAGGAGAGATGAATTTTGCTGTGTGCATCGGAGCGATGCTCAGAAATTGGGCCCTTTGGTAGATAATCAAGCATATTCATTTTCATTTAGGTGTTGGATAAAAAGGATGATTTTGCATAAAAGGAAAACTACCAGTCGCTAATTATTTTGAATTGCAAGGCCTGCGATTTCACTGGGAGCTGCAGAAATCCAGGTGCCTGACTCCTAAAAAGAAAAAAAAATCGCCTACCCGCTCTCCCAGGCAGTGCAATTTTCCTGGTTTTCCTTTTTCCATCTGCTGCTCTCCCTGAGCAGTAGGAAACCCAGTGCTGGCACGGTCTGTTGTGTGAGTGGGTGAAGGCTGAGGTCGATGTGTTTGAAGAATTAGCAAGTGCCAGCTGGTGATGGCTTCACAGCATTGGGCTTTGGGGGCAGGTGCTGAGTGCTCCTCAAAGCCATTCTCACCCCTCTCTGGGGGTCCTGGGCTAGATGGTTTGTGCCTCCTGTGCAAGGGGGGAGGCTCAAAAAAAGTGAGCTCTCAAACATTTTTGTTCCTGTTCGTTTGAGCCCCGTCCTCCTTGGGCACTCTTGTGTTGCTGAACCACATTACAAAGGGGAGAAACGGGTGATGGTGGTGGGGCAGGAGGGAAAGGTGATCTTCATCCGTCACATCCCCAACATCCTGCATTGTAGCAGTTCCCCATTAGCTGGAGCTGGCTTAGGGTGGTGTCCTGCCAACCCCCTGTCCTGCTTTGTCACCTCTCATCTCTGCCCACACCAGCAGAAGGGTCAAAATTTCTCTCCCACCGCCTTCTCCACAGCAGACAGGATCTGCTCTCCCAGCCTCACTAGCACTCAGTTGGTCCCTTGGCATTTCTGCCCTGTCCCATGGATAATGGCAGAGATTGTGGAGGGAAAGCATGAGGTTCTAGATTATTCCTGGAAAGTCCATGGCCATAACACGTGGGACACTGTCACACACAGTGCTCAGAGCTGGTGGTGTCCCTTTGTCAATATTAGGCTGATTTCAGCCAGCTTGGTGCCAGGAGTTTCACCATTAACCTTTGTGATAGGTGCACTCATTCCAGGTGAGTGCCCAGCAAGCAAAGGTCACGTTGGACACCAAAGCTGTGTAGAATTTCAAAGCTGGCTCTGTGTTCATGTCTGAATTATCCAAGGGATGGGCAAACAATGATTGTTCCCTGTTCTTGTAAAGTCCCCTGGTGTGTCGTGTGTGAGGAGCCTGCGGGCAGGAGACTCCAACCAACAACCTTCCCCTTGGCTTGACAGAAACCAGAGCAGGCTGCAGGCAGGTTCCTCCTTTGGACAGGACAGGATCCATCTATGGGCAGCTGAGAGCTGACAGCATCAGTGGCCAGCTGTGACGGCTGAGAGGTGGAAGGACCCTTTCCAGAACCACAGCAGGGAGAGGCTGAGCTGGGGCTGCAAGGGGAGGGGAGTGCTGAGTGTTGTCTGTCCAGGCTCAAAGGTGGGAACCAGGATGTAATTGCCCTGCTAAAGAACATTCAGGGGCTCAGCTTTCAGCCACTCATGTACTGGATGTTTGGGATGGATTTTAGTGGTGGCTGCTCTTCCTTTGGGGCCAGGAGGAGGAAAGCTGGAAGAGGGAGGGTCTTGGGATTAGGTTCAGTTGGGATTGTGGGGGAAAAGAGTGGCTGGTGGTCAGCTATGGGGTGGGTTTGATGGCAGCAAATCCTCCAGGTCTATCCAACTGCCTGTGAATGTGGGAGAGGCCCAGACACTCCCGTGCTGACCTGCAGCTTTACAATTAAATTGCAAGGTGAGTTGGTAGGAGCAAAGGACTGCGAGCCAGATAGAAATGTATTGATTTAGAGTGAGGAAGGTCGCTGAGCCAAATTTTAAGCTTTTCTGCCTCTTCTGTGCCGTGGAAAAGCAGTGAAGTTGATGCCTGGAGGTCTACTTGTGGGAAAAGCGTCGGTAAGGGCTGAGCCATGCACAAAGGGAAGGAAAGCCAGATTTACTCGCATCACTTGGCTTGTGGCTTGCTTGAGGGAGGCAGTGCACGCTAAGAAATGCAAATAAAAAGAGGATATTCAGGCCTCAGGAGGAGGCGAGAAAGGAAAGCACCCCAGAAGCGCTGGCAAAGCCTGAAACGATCTTTAAAGAGCAACGTTGTGGAAGGGGCAGAAATCCAGCCCTTGTGCCAATCCCCGAGCAGGTGGGAGGCAGCAGCTTCGTGGAGGGGCTCTTGCCTGGCTCTGGCTTAGTTTTTGTGAAGCAGGGTCTGTGCTGCAGCGAGCCCATCCCCGTTCCCACCGCTGCTGCCAGCCCGTGCCGGAGCCGCACACTGCCCGCGCTTATACCCCGAACAAAGGAGAGACCAAAAACCATGGGAGAGGAGGGGTTACGTGAGGACAGAGCAGCTAGAAAAGCCGGAAAATCAAGTTAGCCAGCCATTCTGTGACCTACTTTCCTTTTGGCGATAGCTGTGGCTTTGCAGGCGTGAATGGTTTCTAATTTTAGCTTATGGTTCATCAGGGAAGTCTATATATTTTTCTCACCACCGTGCTGTGTATGGATGAGGGGTTGGGATGAGGGTGGTGCTGGATTGTATCTGATTTTCTCCAAATTCAGGTTTTCTGGTGCTAAATGCCCATCACGCTGCTGTTCTCTCTCGTGACCTACTTAACGTGTATGATTTGAAAAGTTCCTCGGTGTCAGAGAGGATAATTATGGAAAATGTGACCTGTAATCCCCTCTTGCTACACTCTGCTGGACATGTAATTGATTTCCAGAAAAAAAAAAAAAAAAGGTGACTGTACAGATTCTGCTGGGGAAGAGTGGAGAGAAGCTGCTCCTGGCTGCAGTGAAATCCTGCACTGTGTGGTTGCATTTGGGAAGCTTTTAGAGGACTTGGATTGTAGAAGAACAGTTGATATTCAAGATCCAGGTGTCTTCTCCCCTGCTGTGTGCTGACCAAAGCCATTTTCTCTCGTGTCCAAAGATGGGATGTGAAGTTGCACCCAAAATGTACTTCTTGGGAAATCTTTGCAGTGTAACGCAGAAAAACACACAATTGTATATCTGAGCTAAAATTTCAACTGTAAGTGTCAAATGTACCATTTCTGAAAGAATTTATGAGAATGGGAGTTAACGTTTTTGGTACTGTCTGTGGACTAACCTGAGAACAGACAGTGTGCAGCGTTGTCAGAAGCATTTGAGTCCTATTTTCAAAAGTGTGTTCAATCTTTGAAGAAACAAAAGTGGTGTTTGAAAACAATTATGGGGGCTACAATTGCCAGGAGCCTTTGAGAAGTGCCGTGGGAAGCTCAGGGGACAGTTCTGGCTGCAGGATGCTCAGGGGCTCCTCTCCAGGAGCTGGGAGCTGGCAGGGTAGCCCAGAGCTACCTGGAGAAATCAGGTTGGGATGGATGCCTCGGTTGATCCAGTGATGGAGACATTGGGGATCTCCTAAATTAAACCCTGGGAGTGGTTTTAGTGTCTCCCCTGCAAAAGAAAGCTGATCTCTGCTGGGTCTGGCACCTCAGAGGCGGTGGCTGTGTGACACAGCCTCCTTGAGGGCTTTAATTTGCACCTCTGGGATGTGTTATTGTATCAACAGAATTTACTTTTCTTCCACCTCAAATCCCCATAACCAGGACAGATCATCTGTGTGTATTTTTAGCTGTAGCTTTTTGCCACTGGGCGTTCACGGGATTCCTTGCATCCACCTTCCCTTGAAATCGATTGAACATACCTGGGCTTGAAGATGTTTTTGTGCTTTAAACGGAAATTTCCAGGTCTCTTGCTAAGCCCAGGAATGAGTGCAGGATTGCTTTGTGCCTTCCCTGGGATACAGGGCTCTCCTTGGCACTGTGTCCTGGAGGAAGCTGCTACCCAAGCCACCATGGCTTGGCTGGGTGAATTCTCCTCCTGTGTGTCCCAAAAACTCGTGCTCGTGTGCACGCAGAGGTACCCGTGGCCATCTCTCTGACCTGCCCGCAGGTAGCCATGCCCAGCTCCCCGCTAGCCAGATGCGAGTGGCTGGAGATGGCTGTGCAGCAGGACCAGCAGGACTCCTGCTCAGAGAGAGGCCAGCAGGCAGAAAAAGCAGCTCCTGTGCTCGTGTCCCTGCAAAGCATCAGCCTCCTGTGGAACACGGCTCTCGTTTATCGCAGAGCCAGAGGTCGCGTCAGGACGTGCAGTGACATCCCCGTGCCAGGGAGGGGACACCTCGTGCTGTGACCCACCGCAGCCTGGCCAGGGCTGGGACCATCCCCTCACGTCACCCCTGTGACAGGGAGCCCATCCCTGCCCTGCTGTCAGCTCTCTGGAAAACTGCCTTTGATGCAGTGCAGGCAGTGCCAGCAGCAGCAGAGTCTGTCTTGCTCTTGAGATTGAGCTGGTGGAAATCAATAAGATTAAATTTTAATTCGTTTTCTGTCTTGATGCTTGTTCCTTCAAAAGGGCACGGCTATCTATCTATAAATTCAGCATTATGCTGTAAAATTGGAATTCAAAGGACTGTTTGGAACTTCTTCCATCCCCTGCTGCTGTTGTGTCTGTGCAGAGCACATTCCCAGCTATCCGTTTTACCCTCAAATACCTTCATAAAGCATTAATGCCCCATCCATAAATAAGAGAATAAATAAATGAAGGCTTTTAGCATTGCAAAGTATAAGCTTGCCGTTAACTACTCACAGACACTGAGTGTGACTCAGATCCTACAGGGATTTGATGTCTGTAGAACTCTGATTTTCTATGAACTCCTGATTTACATGAGAAAGGGAAGAATCGGGCCTGCCTCGTCAGCACGGAGCTGGTGCAGTAAATAAGACCTTAACAGTAAAAGTGCTTTTGAGCATTTAATCTATGGGGCTTTTTTCAAATTCTAGTTTACGTGGTAGTTGGGATGAGGGTGTTTCGTATTTGGCTGATGAAAGGGCCTTGTTTGTTTTGCTTTTGTTTCTAATTACTTTTATTCTGCCTCATCTGGGCTTGGTGATGCAAAATGGACTTTTGGAAAGTCCAGAGAAAAACTGGAAAGGCCAGAATTCAGATACTATTGACATTTCTGCATGATGGCAAGATTTCCAAAAAGATAAAATTGTAACAGTGACCCTGGAGTCATTGAGAATCTTCTAATTTTTTTATTGGATTTTAAGGAAACTTTAATTTGTTCTGGCTTTTTAATGGTCCTGGTGTCTGTTTCAGGATCTGGACTTCCCAATAAGTGTATTGACTTAAAAGATTTGTCTGTGATTAACCCAGACCAGATAAAGCCATGCCCTGCATTTTCAGGTTTGGGAAGTAGTGATGGGAATTGCAGAGATCCCAAATCTGCTGGAGGCTGGAAGGCAGACCCTGCAACACAGCCCTGGCTCTTGGGTTGGGTGACTGGAGCTTTCCTGTAACTGCTGCAGGGCTAAAACGTGGATTTCTGGAAGTTTTCTGTGCAATGCCAACACTTGGAGCAGTTTTGCAGTGGTGGAACGTTCATCCGTGGTTTGCAGGGGCTAAACCTTGCTGGCACATCACTTCAACCTCAGTGTGCCTTTGAAGAGCAGACAGCAGAGGGGGATGAGAGTGTGAGTGGAAACCCAGCTGTGTCTGGGGGTTCCCCCACTGGCCATGGGTGAGGTACGAGCAAGCCAAGGACTGAAACTGTCTGGCAATGATGAGCCAAAGCCAGAGAGTAGCAAATAACTGAAATGAGCGTTTTTGGTCACATTGTGTGTGGGATGGATGGGGAATGGTGTGAGCTGGTGCGAACACCCAGCTCCAACGTCACCAGTTTCCTCTGTTTTCTTACAATTTGTGATGAGTCATTTGTAACCCCCACTGCATCACCTGCTGGCCCCAAGGCTGGGGACAGTGCTCTGTCGCTGCTGGTGTGGTGGGAGATGGCTCCAGCTCAGCACAGGGAGGTGTGGGAGCGTGCAGGGCAACTGCATCCCATGAGCATCCCTGGAGAGCATCATCCCCTGGGCCAGGGGAGAGGGGTGGGCTTATGCCAGTGAGGCTGAGCAAGGTTCCCTGGTGCTCAGGGCATTCGGCTTCAAGGAGAGCCCAGGGGAGGGTGGAGGGAGACCATTCACTGTGGTGACCAAGCCTGCAGGAGCTGGAGAAGGGAGGGAGTGTTGCTTTCCCTTCCACAACACTGGGGCTCATCCCACCTGCTTTGTGTGGAGAGCAGCAAATTGCTGGGGTGGTTTGGCTCTCAGAGAGAGCATGCTGAGGTTTAAAGGAGAGAGAAAAATAGTACTTGTGGTTGTAGGAGCGAAAATCTTTCCCTATGGAATGGGCATTGCCAGGTTGTGGTTTGGTCCCAGCACATTTTGGCTGTACTGTTTGCTTTCTGCTGCATGCAGAGAGGTGTCTGGCCTGAGCGTTTCCATGATTTCTGCTGACTTCAGCCACACTTGTCCTGAGCTTTGCTTTAAACAAAATCCCACTCCAGCCTGCCTCTTTGCCACGCTGCTCCCACAGCCCCGCCCGCCCGGGGGATGCGGTGCCAGGACAGGAACTTTCTCCAGCACCATCCTGTGCTCAGTCTCCTGCCTCTGGAAGAGCTTTGCATGTGTGTGTGGCAGGACATGCCTGGTCCCAAACAGAAACCCTCCCATTCCCCAGCCCCGCTGCCTACGGGATGCTATAAATAGCCCCGGGAGCACGGTTCAGCTGCAGCAGCTTTGTGCTGCATGGAACCATGGCTGGAGTCGGTCCAAGAAAGTGCCGCCTCCTAATTTCAGATCCGCTTTCTCAAAATAACTCCTGTGTTTCCTTCTCTTCCATTTTTAAACTTGGCTTTAAGAAGAGCCCACGCAAAATCCCAGGCTCTCCCTCCTCTGGTTTCGGTTGCTCTGCTGCCTCTTGGGGCTGGCTCGTCATCCCCACGGGAGCTCACATGGCCGGAAAGTTGCTCTCCTGCCTGCTTTCCCCTCCCAAGCCTATTTTAAGTTTCTTCAAAGGAAAAGCAAGGGGCTGGAGTTTGCTTTGGAAGCCAAATGCTCTCCAGGCGAGAATGAAGATTTCTGTAGTCTGCAGGGAGGTTTTTGCTCTTGGTGAAGATCTCCGTAGCTCCAGGCCCCTTGGAGGAGCATGAGCCGGGGTAAGAGCATGATTTATGTCCCTGCCTATGCCCCTGCCCAGGGGGAAACAGGTTCTGTAGGGGCAAATGCTGCTGCCTGATACATCTCTAGGCTCCCTTGTTAATCTGTGGGCCTTGCAGCCACAGTGGTTTTGTTTCAGACGTGTTTCTTGAGGCATTGATCCCTCCAAAAATGCACTTGGAGGTCCCTTCATGAGCACCACTGCTCCACTGCTGGAGCAGTATTTCAGGATTCTCTACCAAGTCAGGAAAAGGGGTCTGCTGCTTGCTGGGAAGCTGCAGAAGGACTGTACAGTTGGTAGGAATCTTCGTGTTTCTCACTAGAGGTAAAGGCTTGCTTTGCTTCTTGATACATTTCCTTCTGTTAAACAGCAGGAATGCAGGCACTGCTGGGGTCATCCAGCAGATGTAGGATCAACCCTGTGGTTTTCTTCTGCTGGGTCCATCACTAAACCTACTCCTGACAAAATCAGTATTGGAACCAAGTCCTAGGTGTCTGTGCCTTTGGAAGGGAAAGGATTTACCAGGACTGCTGATGGTTTTTAGCAAAGGTGCTGCTGCTGCAGGAGGGCTTGGGGTGCTGCCTTTGTACCTGAACAGTTGGAGGTTTGCATAAATTCTCCAGTCAGGCTTCTGGCTTGCTGGGTCCCTAGGCAGGAGCACACCTCCCTGTGTCTGTGTGTCCTCAGACATGAGCCCTAGCGTGGTGGGAACCTTCTGCTGGGTGTTTTATGTTTTTCCCAATTCCACTGCCAGCTCTCACCTCGGGCTGCCAGGCCTTTCAGACAGCTCATTATGGTTCTGCTATGATCTGATAAAGGCAGCAAGGAGCATCAGCAATTACAGTGGGTGTCAAGTGTTAATTGGGCAGCTTTCAAGATAGAGGCATTTCTTTGTGTACGTACAAAGATATGACGTGCTCGGAATAACTTCTCGTCCTGATCTTTCGTTCTGGAGACGTGTATATTGCACTTGGTTAATGCAAGACAAATTATGTCATTCTTCTTGATTCGCCACATGTTCTGCCTGTGGTGGTTTGCCTCTGGCTTGTCTCATTAAGTTGTCTAAACATGGCAAATGCAGCAAGCTGAATATATTCAGCTTTTTCTCAAAGTTAATCTCATTGTACACACGGGCCTGCAGCATCACCAGTCCCTTGCTGTGCCATCCCTGCTGCCAGGGCATCTTCTACCAGTGCTGGTGCCCAGGAGAACAGGCCCGTGGTGGGACTGTCTGCCTTGAGTGAGGCTATAATCTTCTACCCATAATTATGCAGAATGCAATTAATTCATTTGCTGCTTTTTGTCCCAGATGCGCATCAAAAAAATTTTTGGTAAGCTGATGCCTCCTGCTCACCAGCAACCAGTGGCAAGCCAGGAGGGCATTGGCCAAATCATCCTCTTGGCCACTGATGTAGAGTGTTTTTAGCAGTTTTAATGATCCTTCCTTTCCTGAAAATCTTACCCCCCGGTTTTAATTCTGTAAGACTTCTTAATGCCACACTGCTGATTTTCTCCAAGGCCAGCAGATTTTATCGCTAGTGAAGACCAAAATATTAAGCTCTGGCTCAGAGTTCTCTGTTGTGTGATGTATTTTTCCAAGGGGCAGGTCTCTGTGCAGACTTGGCTCATTCCCATTAACAGAGTCAGGTGAGTGTCACGGTGATTCACAGATGTGAGGGGATGCTGTGGATAACCAGGCAGGGCTGCACTGACAGCAGAGCTGCTGCCTGCCCTGTGTGGGGATGGTGCCAGAGCAGGCTCCCTGCACGATCACATTGGTTACATCTCTCTCAGCATCCTTAAGTCACTTTTAAATTGCACAAAAGCTTTGTGTCCTCCTGGGTGTACAGTGAATACAGGAACTGGAAGCCTCTCCTGGTCATGCTGCAGTGAGGCACCTGCTGCAGGCTTTGCAGCTGGGACAGGGCTGGTTTTGGCCAGGGCCATTTGAGTGGGGCAGGGTAGCTCCTGCAGCTGCTTGGGGTGACTCTTCCAGTGTCCTTATGTGCAGATCAGACTCTGTGTGCATGCACAAAGCCCTGGTGAGGAGTCTGCACACCTACAGCTGCATCAGTGCTTTTGAGGACCAGCAAGCAGCGGGGGATAGATGAAACTTTTGGAAACCCTCCACAGGGGTGGATGTGGGGATAAGCAGCAGGGCTGTGTGCCAGCCTCTAGGGAGACAATCCTTGGGAAGTTCATCCTGCCCTGAGACAGTGTGAGAGGTGCCTGATGCTGGAGAGTGAGCTGAAATCCCTTCCCTGCCCTGGGAGAGCTTTGCCCAGGGTTTGCTAAGCCCCCCTGGTTCTGCCAGCAGCCCAGAGCTGCTCCCTGGGGCTCAGCTCCCTGTTTTAGGCAGCTGGGGATTTTCTCTCTCCCTTACCCCAAAATAGCTAAAACTATCTATTTTATCAGAACCTCTGAAAATCCATCTCCTCCTCCCCATCACTGTCAGGTATTTGGCTGTAGCAGCTCAGCCCGTGGTGTCGGCAGCATGCAGTGATCTGGATTTATTGGACTGTCAGTAACCCCCCTAACAGCCTGGCTTTGCAAGGAACTGCTGTTTACTGAAAATGTCATCTTTTATTTAGACTCTTGCTACAGCCAACCCGTGTCTTTTTTTTTTTTTTCCAGGCCTGTTTAATTAGTAACCACTGCACAGCCCCTGACACGTGTTCCTGGGTGGTTTTTTTTTTGCCTTTAATAAGCACTAGGTATCCTGGCCAGGGGCGGGAGGGGACGAGGAAGGGCTGCGGCAGGGAGGGGAGGGAAGGGAAGCGAGAGCACGACGAGGAGCCAAGGGCAGCTCAACTCTAATGATCACATGCTCGTCAAGCGATGAATCCTAGAAAGGGCATCATCATCTCTGCGTGCGTGCTGGTTTGCCCGCCCTCCTCCTCCTCCTCCTCCTCCTCCTCCTCCTCCTCCTCCTCCTCCTCCTCCTCCTGGCAGGGCAGCCGCGCAGAGGTACCGGGCACAATCCCCCCGCCTGGCACCCACAGGGCTCAGGGCTCTGGGTCACCTCCTGGGCACGGCTCGGCTGCTTTGGAGTCATGATCACCCGAGTGACAGAGCCCTTCCTCACCCACGGGTTTTTGCGGCGGGTCCAGAGGCTGAGCCGAACCTTTCCACCCACTCTCAGGCGGGGATGGGATTTGTGACGGCTCTGTGGAGGTTTGAGAAGTGATTTTAGCAGAGAGCTGCGACTTGTAACCGAATGGCACAAATAACTTTTTTTTCTTCTTCTTCTTCTCCCCTTTCCTCCCTGCAGAAGAAGGCAGAGGCTGCCCACCGGATCCTGGAAGGGCTGGGTCCCCAGGTGGAGCTGGTGAGTGTTACCTTGGCTGCGGGGCCAGCTTTGGAGAGGTTCCTGGGTGGGGAGGGATCCCTCTGTGTGTGTCTGTGTGTGTGTCTGTCAGAAGGAAGTGTGCTGCTGGCCCGGACCTCTTGCTGGCACAGCACCAAGGCAGGAAGCAAAGTGACTGAGATGAGTACTGAAACACAGGCAGACACATACACAGAGCCCTCCTCGGAGAGGTTTAACCCTTTGGCTCCTTCCTCACACGCTGCAATGGAGCTGGAGGGTGGAAGGGGCTCTGGGACAGTCTGCCACTCTTGGGGTGCTGTGGCAGACACAGCACCAGCACTGGTGAACAGGCCCCGAGGTGGAGGGATGAGTGCTTGGACTCTCCTCTGTCCCACTGAAAATGGAGGAGGATGCTGAAGGGCTCCCTGTGAGCACAGCTCCACTGCAGCTGCCACAACCTGCAGGTATCAGGACTCGCACACTTCCCATTTCGGTCCCTCTCATGTACAGGGAAGCTGAGAAAACAACTTAGAACAAAATGAGAGTTTTGGGCTGCTCCCTCATCTGTAAGTCAAAGGACTGACTGCTGGAGGGGCAGCTGGAAACAACCCCTGAGGGCTGAGTCCTGGAGCAGGTGAACTGGCAGGGATGCTGCTGGCAGGATCACATGCAGCCTGACAGACTGGATCCTGCTTTGCACCAGCCGTGGGATGCAGTGGAGGGAGCCGTCTGTACGAGATGGGAGCAGGCAGCTCAGAGGCTTCCACAGCTGTAATTTGCACTTGCCTTGTGGGGGTGGCACTAATTGCTGTCTTCCCCTGTGCCTAAGGGAGAGGTCACACGTGACAAAGCCCACTTCCTTGTTGGGGAGGTAACACTCATTATTATTCCTCTGAGTCACCAGGGTCAAAGCCTTTGCTCTTTCTGCTCTGAAGATTGGCAGTGCCCAGGGTTGGTGCTTCCTCATCCGAAAGATGCTGCATTTCCTTTCCTTCCTCCTCCCTTGTTCGGTTTTTTTTTTCCCCCCCTCTGTTTTTCCTTTTTTCACTTTGTTGCTGTTTTCTCTCTGAGTGTTGACACTGCACGGTGGGGGCTGTAACAGAGCCCAGTGCAAACCTTTCCTCTGTCTCTGTGCCCTACTCATGGGAGGACAGGGGAAACCTCAGTGACAAAACCCAGCTGGGCTCTGTGTGCGTCCTGCAGACTGTCTGGTCCATCTGCCATGGGAGAGGCAATTCCTATGGCCCAGTCCCCACACTGTGTTGGGCACAGCAGTGCCCAGGACCTGCCAACAGCCTAGGAGGGACAAGATGAATGATCACAGCTTCTTCTGAGCTGGAAAGGAAGCAGCTCCGGGAAGAAGAGCATGCTCTGCCCGATGCTCATGCCTGCTCCAGCCTGCGGGTCTCCTTCAAGGGAGTTTGAGCATCCTGGTGCCAATCCAGTCTCTGCAGGGAGAGGTGTGGCTGTCACCAGCAGGGTTGTGTGTTGCTGTCCTGCTGGGATGTCCCGTTCTGGGTGTTCAGCGAGCTCTGGTTGGAGCCTTTGGAGCAGTGATGGTGCTGGATGCATGCTCAGTGCCAGAGCTCGTGGGCTGAGGTGAGAGGTCACAGTGGGAATTGGTCACTCGTGGCACCAACACTGGCAGATTGGAGCAGAAGGCCAGGGATTTCTGGGAAGCAGGGATCCAGTGTGGGTCCTGAGAAGCTGGTGCTCCCCTCTGGGTCAGGAGGAGGTTGTGACACAGTAAACCAGGGCTCTGCTCATTTCATCCCTGCAGTGTAGTGGTAGCATTTAAAATATGTCTGCATGCTTTCCCTAGGGAGAAATGTTTTTGAGATGCATAATGTGAACCCTGCAGTGTCCAGAAAGCAATTGAGACCTTCCATTCTGTTTTTTTCTAAAGAGCTTTCAGTAAATCCAGGGCTTTTGCAGTAATAGCTTTGCATTGCAATTATGTTTTTCTAAAATGTCATCCTCCAGAGAAATGCATTACATGTTCCTAACCCTGGAGAAACACTGGGTATGTTTTGAACATCACCTTGCCTATTTGACCTGTGAGCTTTACTTCTGCTTACTTACTGAGAAAGGTGGAATTAGGAGCTATGGATGGCTCTGAGAGAAGATGATATTTCTCAGTCCCTGCCCTGCTGAGAATAAAGTTTCTTTAAGTATTTAGTCTGTAAGTTCTCTGTGGGTAAGCAGAACTTGTTTCCTGGGCTTCCTCCACTGCATGAGTTGAGTTATGGTGCTGAGGCTATTGTGCAGATAAAAATCTCTTTGAGATGCTGGTGTCATGTGGATCTTGGGTTTGGGTTCCAGCATTTTATATTTCTGAGTGTTTGGGCATTTAAAGTGATGTGTTCCAATGTTTGTCTGCTAACATTTAGGATTGCTAGCTGGGACTCTAAGTGTTGATATCATTTATAGGTTGTAGTAGAGGGGAGACATTAGCTTTTGGCCATTAGCTTGGCATCAGGGCATCTGTCCATGTGCATGTAAGCATTTTCTAACCCAGCTCCAAACCAAAATGTTAATTCCACTGCTTCTCCCAGGAGCAAGGTCTCTGTGACCTGCAACATGCAAAGCTTCTTTGCTTTGATATTTATGAGCAAGGAGGGAAGAGAGAGACTTACTTCTCAGCACTTCCAGTTCCTGCAGTCCTCTTCCAAAAGAGAGTCACTGGTCAAGGCCTCCCAGCTTTCCAGGGTGACTGAGGATGTGATGCTCTGGAGCTGTGGCTCTGTTTCTCCTGTCTGTGGTGCAGACCTGCCTCTCTGGAGCTACGTGATGAGACGGATGTCTGTGTTCCTCTGAGCTTTCCAAGCGTGAAGTGCACGGCCAGCTCTGAGCCTGGAGTGGAACCAGCAGATCTGAGAGGATTCGTGATAGAAACACCCCTGGGGAAGGGATACCACTGACAACGTCTTCACGAGGGGCTGCTCACTCCTCTCATCTGCCCTGGCTCTGCCAGCACAGGGTGGCCAGGTGTCTCCTGGCAGACTTGCAGCCCATCACCCCCTCCCCAGGTAACCTGGGTGCTGTGTCCCTCCTGGAACACTGCAGTTCATCTCCCTGTGCCTGCCTGCCTGCCTGCCTGGGGATTACGTGCCTCTGTGTGCCCCTTCTGCCTGGGGATTACGTGTGCTTTCACAGAGCAGAGGGGCACGTCCAAGGGCAGCCAGAAAGAGAAGCTGATGACCTGCTGGTGCAGCGGTGATGGAGCAGGGAGAGCTACACCCCCTCTTCTTTCTCTTGGATTGATGTGGCTGTCCTGTGTGGCAGCAGAGTGGTGAAGCAGAATCTGTGTTTTACAGAGAAGTAGAAACAGGCTGTGTGGAGAAACAGGCTTCTGTGCCAAGCACCTGTGATGGTGATAGGGAGATACCACAGAGGATGTGGGAGTAGCACCTTCTTCAAAACGGAGGGGAAAAGGACCCATCTTTGTTTACAGGTCCTGTCGCCCCCAGTGCTGCTCACCTGGTGGAGCAGATGCTCTGCACATGCTTTTCTCTTTTCCTGTGTTTAGTCCGAGATGAAATCGGGTAGATCCAGAGCACAGCCTCAGACCTGTTGACCACAGGTGTGTGTATCCGTGGGCAGGATGCTGCCTTCATCCAGGCCATCACATCTCCCTCTGCCTCTGTTGGTCACAGATGTTAGATGCTCACAGCTGGTTTGGGAGAGGTTTGTGTATGAACTGCTTGAGTACTCGGTGATGTTTTTGTGGTCAGACCTGAGCTGTGCTCTTTAGGTGATGGTTGCTGGTGATGGTTGGGCTATGGCAAGTTTTTGGTTATCCCAGTCTTGGACATGTTCACAGCAGCTTAAGACAATGAATAGAAGTGTGGAAGGGCTTAATCCTGAGCACCCTGTCAGCCTGCTGGTGTGGACACAACTGGTGGCAGCCCCTGGAGTGTGTGCTGAGCTGTTAATTACCATGGGTGGGATTGAGCCTGGTCTCTCTGGCATCTCTCCCTTCCAGAGCTGGGATGCTCCAGATTCCCAAGGGTAAATCCCTGCGAGGCAGTGACCAGGGATGGATCCAACTCTCCTGCCTCCCCATGGAGGCCCCTGCCCTATTCCCACTGAGGCTGTGGGGCACAGAGCAACCCTGGGGGGAAGCATTTGTCTGCTGGAGCCCAGCTGCCCCTCCTGAGCATCGCTGCACTCGGGGCTGCTGGGGGACTGCAGTGACATACCTGGGGACCTGGCAATGCTGGAAACCCGGGGGACAAGCACGTGTCCTGCCTGCAGTGCCTGTGCCTGGCTCCCTGGGAGGACTCAGGCAGGCTTTTACCACGTAGACATAACAACTGTGAGCTCCCAGACTGTCTGTGCCGCTCCCCGAGCCCCGCTTTCCCCTCGCCTCCCCCGTGTCGTATGTTCCGAGGCGCAGTGCGTTTTTTAATCGCTGAATAACAGCCACGTCCTCGCCGTGCCGTGTTTATCTGAGCGCTCCTTCTGTTCCCAGCCAGCTCTCTCGGGCTCTGCCTGCCCTCCCACGGGCTGAGCCGGGATGCACCGGGGCTCTGCCGGGAGCCAGCATCCTCCAGTACGGCCGGGAGCAGGGCTGGGGGCTCAGGGTTTAAGGGTTTTGAGTTTCTAAATGTCAGACCGTACCATTTATGCCTTCGTTTCTCTTATTTATTTCAGCCGTTATACAACCAGCCTTCAGACACCAGGCAGTACCATGAGAACATTAAAATGTAAGTATGTGGCAATAAAACTGTTTTAAATGTCAGGTTGGGCAGTAGACTGGAGCAGGAGGGGTGCCAGCTTGATCTCAGACCCCAATTAAAGCTGCTGAGGAATTGTGAGCATCCTATTAGAGCTGCTCCGGGTGCCTGAAGCTCAAACCAGCTCCAGGAGCTCAGCAGGCAGGAGCTGTAGCTTAAGGTGGATGCTGAAGGTGCTGTTTGATTTTCTCTGGGTGGGGTGGATGTGGGTCCTTGATGTTTTCCCAGACAACACTTACCTTAAGTGCTTTCTTCTGTGTTTTACCCGTACTGAAATAGGAAATCAGCTGCCTGCGTGTGTGTGTGTGTTTGCATGCGAGAAAGATGAGGTAAAATGAAAAGTTGCAATTACAATTAGATTTTCATGAAGGACCTCTTGAATGTCTAATAACAACTGGTTATTTCAAAGATACTTACTGAGACTTAGCAATCATCTAATTTGACTTATCACCTCAATACATGATTTAATCATCAGCATGTGTTTAATAACCACAGTGACTTCCTGAACATAGAAGAACTATAACAGATAATGAGAATAGCGATAATTGTGATTATTGTTGGAAATTTAAATAGTCAAACCAGAGCTGAAACTTTTTATCTGCCTTGAATGAACTGATGATTGCTCTGAGCTGCCTGCAGCGTGTCTATTTTGGTACCAGCTCGGTCAGCTGGTGATAATCATCTTTAATAATCTATTAACAAGAGTTAATAATCTCTTGCTTTTCAGCGGTATGTTAATTGATCCCGGGGGTTTATAAGGGAAGAGTTCCTGTATCTTTGCTCTAGGGGAGCATGGTAGGAGGTGGCAATGTTTAGGGGCTCTCTGTCCCCAAGGGCTGCAGGGAGGAGGGTTCGGTGGTGTGACCCCACTGATTGCTCCATTCCTGCTCCACCCAAAGCTTCCTGTGTCACCCCACCAGTGCAATCCCTGCAAAACATTCAAACCCAGCATCACCCCCAGCCCCTGGGCTCCCACAGGGCTCAGGGGGTCCCTGTCACTTCAGGGGGTCCCTGTCACTTCAGGGGGCTGATGGTTGATAAAACATCCTGTGTGGCCCAAGGACGTGCTCTCTGCATTGCTCTTTGTGTCTCAGTGCCAGCTCTGATGGGGTGTGGAAGTCACCAGCTCTTGGGGACCCTCTCTTGCCTTGAAGGGCCCCACAGCCATCCCATTGCAGGTGCTGGAGGTGGCAATTTTAAGCTGATCACTAGTGTTGTCCTTGAACGAAGGAGTTAAAAGTAGATTCAGATACTTCACCCACTCTCCATTCCCCTGCCAATATTTGTGGGTTTGTGATCACATTTTCCTGTGATTTAAACCATTTCCTGTCCTGGGTTGCTGCCTGAAAGATGGGCGCAAACAAGAGGGAGCTGAGTGCACAGGTCAGGAGTAAAATAAAACTTTTGTGAGAGGTAAAACCCCATCAAAGCTGCCAGCAGAGCAAGTGCTCCCCTCCATCCCTGCCTCTGCAGGCACCTGCAGGGTTATCCCCACCCCACACAGTGGCAATCCCCGTGTGGCTGTAGAGGTGGCAGTGACAGACCAAGTAGAGTCTGGAACAGGCAGGCTTGGGGTTAATGTTCACTGTGATTAATGCTGCAAAAATACGGGAAGGAAACCACACATTTTAATGAAAAGCCTCCATCTCCTCCTTGCAGAAACCTGGCAATTAGCTGCCTTCAGCTGGTTATTGATGCCAGCAGAGCACAGTTACAGATCTGGGCCAGTGAAAGGCCCCTGAGCGATCTGGGCTCCAGATGTTGGCAGGTTTTGGCCGTGGGTCTGTCTTGGAGATCCTTGGATCTGATCTGCACTTTGCTACTTGTTGGTGGATGTTCAATTGGTGTGTCTTTTCTCCCATCTCTCCATCCGTGCTGCACATTAAAAGGCATTTTGTTGCTTGGGAGGCAGATAGGAAATCAAGATTTTGATGATTGTTCCAAGCAAATGATTCAGGGTCCTTTGACCAAGAGCAAAAGATGCTAAACTTCTCTGTTTTGACCAAGTTACACTTGGATGTTCACATCTGATCTACAACTTTTCCACAAGCTGAATTTGAAGATATTTTTTGTCTTTTCCTTGTTCTTAATATGTTTACTGCTCCAGAAGAGCAGCTTCTGCTCCATTGCCTGGAGGTGGCTGTTTCCATAGAAGATGGAGTAAATCCTCAGGGTGCTGGGAGACACCAGCCAGATGCATTAGAGCATCAGGACAGCTGCCAGGACAGCACAGGTTATATTCTGCCAAGGTGTAATTGGATGCAGATTTTCCAGAACAGCCTTCACCCCATGCAGATTTATCCATGATGAAAAAGCCTTTTGGCAGATCGCTGGAAAATCATCTGGGTTGTGATTCTATCCACAAATCCTCACTGCATCCTGGCTGTGTTGTGCCAAATGGAAACTGCCCCCATGTGAAGCTGGTTTGGAGCCTCATGGGCACAAGATGGCCTGGCTGTTATTGTCACAAATACCTTTTATAGCTTTTTTTTTATTGTTGTTGTTGTTGTTGTTTTTAAACGCTTCTTAGTGTGAATTTTTTATTCACAGCTGAATGTTTGCAAGTGTCAGTGAGAAGGCATTTGAATATCAGAAAGCCAGGATTCCTCGATTTCTCCACAGCTATACTCTCTGCCTTGCAACACTCATTTAATTCTCCCTTCTTGTTTGCTTTGCTGTTCAGCTGGGATGAGTCACGTATGCTAATAGAGCTGACTGGGGAGTTACCGGGAGAATTTCTACTCTTACTAAAATGTTACCGGTCTCTTATATTCATGGAGTTTTATGGCCTGTCTCCTATTCAGTACAGTTAAAATTAATTTCATGCCCCAGTTCATTCCAGTGTTTGCAGCTTCAAAAGCTTTTAAGTCCTATTTAGCTGCCTGGCTGTGCTCCGTTCCTCGTCTGCACGGTCCCTTTGGTTCACCTGTGAGTGCAGGCTTCGAGCAAACATGGTTAATTTTGTATGCTACATCTGCTGCGGGATCCAAGGCACCCTTGAGTGCTTTGTTCCAAAGGCTTGACCTACCTTTGATGGGACTGTGTCCTTTCTGTTTGAAATATCTGCGTTGTTGGAGAGAAGGGCTCTGCCACTCACTCCTCGAGAAAGGGGAGGGCAAGATAGCATTTAGTGCCCTCATTTCATAGGGATGGGGTGAGCTTTGCCCCTGTGGCTGGCTTGGCCCTTGCTGTTTTTCAAAGTGAGAATTTTTTGGCTTTGCAACAGACTGAAAAGTTTCTTCAAGATGCATCACAGCCCTGAGCACAGCTGGAAACCACGCGAGTGATTCTGCATCAGTTGAGGAGGCTACAAAGACCCCTTTTCCTACATTTTGATGAAATACAACAAATGCAGAATATGCTGGTGCACCAGTGGAGCACCAGTGCCTCTGGTCAAGGTCTTTATTTCAGTGCTTTGCCAGCTGGTTGTACAAGGATGAGAGCTGCCCTTCCCACCCTGCCACTGTAGTGACTCTGAGTATTCCCCAGACTCCAGCTCCAAAGATATTAACCTTCTTTCCTCCAAGTGTTTGAAAAATGACAAGATGTTGTTCACATGAGCAGGATCAATTACCTGCTGTCTGTCTGAAGAGATATTCTCCAAGGGGGCCTTCGTCTCTACGGCAGGAGATTCCTGCTCGGTCAGCCATGAGAAACAGCCCGGCAGGACTCTCCTCCCCCCTTTCCCAAAGCAGGCATCTTGCAATGATATTCTGTGAGACTTGTGTTTGAAAGCAAAATGGGAGCTTCCCTGAGCCTTGAAAAAGCAGACAAAAAGCAAAGTGAATAGCCCAGGGTTTGCTTTAAGCCTCCCCTTTAAGAACTTCTCCTTGCTTTACACTGAAATTCAGGACTGTTGGGGTGAAACCAGGCTGTGTCCCCTCAAGATGCTCAGAGAGGTGTTGGAGAAGCTCTCTGAATGTACAATTAAAACAGATGGAGAGCTTGGTGTGATCTGGGTTTTCTCACGTGCCCAGATCCAGCAGCAGCAGAGCTGAGTGCACTGTTAATATTTGCACATCTGGGTTGCTGTCTGCAGCTGAGAGCTTCTTGGGGAGAGGGCAGGAAATCTGCTTCTGCAGAATCAAAATCTGAAGTCAGGATTTTCAGAGAGGTTTCAGGGCTTCTGAATATCTTTTTGTTTTCTAAGTGCCCCCCCCAAAAGAGCAGAACATCTGTCTTCTGAAAATCTCAAACTGTGGCTTTCCAAATCACTTGTCACATTGGGAAATTTAAGTCATCTTTTCATTACTTGTTGTTTAGGGGATTTAGTAGCACTGGATTGCCTCTAAATTCATAGTTGAAGCCTGACATGTAACACAAATGTTCTTTCAAGCCCTGTCATTACTAATGCATTCTCTTTCAGGTCTTTTTATTAGTGCTTGTAGACATTTTCCTCATTAGAAATTCACCTAGCAGCTCCCTGCTCATCCCATTCAAGGTTTCTCATCTCTTTTATTCTCTGTTGGCATGCACCAAGGCAGCAGATTACCTAGTGATGAATTACTAAATGATAGAGACACACACTGCTACCTTCTGCTCCTTCCTCTTGCCAGTAAAAAGCCAATACTGGTTTTGGGGGGGACTATATTGCAACACTCGGGCTTCAGGGCAAGGCAGAGGTGTTTCTGGGCACCAACAGCCTGCCCGACTGTACAACCAGAGTTAGAAACCTCTGCCACTTCACCCTCAGAGGCACTGGTGGTGCTGGGGGTTTAGTCCATCCCAGTGCCCAAGGGCTCTGGGGTAGATAACTAAAGATCTGCTTGGCTTTTCTTCCCCAGAAAGTGTTTCTAAATATTGCAAGGAGCTGCTCTGAACAGCTGGCTTTCCAGAAGCGTGCCCTGCCTTGGGGTTAGTAGGTTACAGTGTGTTAGCAGCTGGAGCTGTGTGCTCCAGCCATTGCAGAGCAAGGCAGGGAATGAGTGCAGTGACCTGTGAGCAGGGTGAGCTGCTCCCTGCCCTGGCTGCAGGGAATCAGTGACTGCCCCGAGTGCAGCTTGGGGGCCTGGCACCAGCCTTGCACAGCAGCAGGCATGGCAGGGGGAGGACAGGACTGATGTGGTCTCCATCCCCTCTAGGCTGGTTTCACCTTGGAGCTTTCCTGCTGTGCTCTCAGGTCTCCTGGTTTGCAGATCTCTCTCTCATCTCCCTGTGCTTTATTTGGCTGGAGTTTCCTTGGTTTCCTGCCCTTGCCTGTGTGATCCATCTTGCAGTACAATGGCTTTGCCAGCTGCTCGCTGCCTCCTTCCCGTGGCTCTTTGCAGTTTGGTCCCCACTTTGTTTGCTCTGGCTGATGAAAGACGCTCCTGTGTAATTAAATACCCTTGATTAGTTTCGCTCGAATAGCAAACTTCCTTTCATCTCGTCTTGCACCGGTTGAAGGTGTCCCCAGGCTTGGCCAGGTGTGCTGCTGTGCATCAGCTCTTTGTGTCCTTTGGGAGCCTTGTCCCAGGGCTTTGGCAGCGTGGGTACACACGGCAGCGACACGCCTGCGTGCACCCACATCCTTCTGATAGCCCAGCCTCAGGAAGGATCCTGGCCAACTCCTTCCCGTGGACCTGGGCCAAGGAACTCAAAAGTCAGAGTTACAGGTTCTCTCCTTGACTGGCTCCATTGTGAGAGACATAAAACAAAAGCAACCTTGGGCCAAGGCAGTGAAGGTGGAAGCAGCCGCTCCCACAGGGCTGGCTGTGCTCGGCTCGGGGTGGGAGATGGGTTTCACTGGGCAGTTTTGGAGGCTGGCTCTGAGAATTGTGCTCCTGTTTGGGGCTCACAGTCAGGGCACTGGGGCAGAGGGGAGAGGAGCGTTCTGCAACACCAGGAAGTCAGGAATGGAGATGGGCTCCATCCAAGGGTGGGGATGTGCCATCTGGCAGCCTCCAAACCCCTGTCTGGGGCTCTGTGTCCATCCCAGCCTGCCCAGTCCTTGAGGACACTGCTGAGGATAAAACCCCACCCAGCATGCTGTGACAGCAATACTTTAAACTGCCCACAAGAGTCACTGTTGCTTTATCTGAGGAACACCCATTCCTCCTGCCTGGGAGCTGCCCGATTTCTTCACCCCTGTGCGCTCAGGTCTCCATCCCTGACGCTTCCCTTGTGCCCCAGAAAACCGCAGGACTCGGGCAGGGGAGGAGGAGAAGGGAGGAAGGCTGGCACTTTGCAGGGGCAGCCTTTGCCACGTGCCACTCCACAGTGGGTGTTTCCATGCCTGGATCCCAGCAGACATCCCTCACCTTGCCCTCCTGTGCACAGGTTGAGCTCAGCTCCGTGGTTTGCCCGGGGAGCCCAGCGTGTGCTGGGGAGACACGTGGCCCGAATTAACCTCACTGCAAACGGTTTCTAAGTAACAGCAGAACATGTAGCAAGATAAACTGTGAAGCCTATTTATATTTACCGAGATTGTATTAACCTTTGAAAGGTTGACCTTATGCAAAAAAAAAAAAACAAAAAAAAAAAAAAAAAACAAAGCAAAACAAAACAAAAAGATAAAGTGGCAGAAACATTCAGGGCATGAGGGGGTTTGTTGTTGTTTTGATCCTTTCACTCTTTGATTACTTGAGCCTTGGTGGTGGTAAACATACACTGGCTTTCAAGGCATTCCTGATTTTTGCAGCTGCAGAGCCATTAAGCCTTTGCCTGTATTCGCATTTTCAAGGTCAGCCATGATGCACAACTCAAGGCAACCCAGCAGCTGCATAAGAGCTGCTGATTTCCTTCATTTGCTCTCCTGTTTTCTAAGAACTTGTGCAGCAGATCCAGCAGCAGCAGCAGCATGTCAAAGCCCTGCATCACTCCTGGGTGGGGAGAGCAGGGATGGATGGATGGATTGATTGATTGATTGATGGATTGATTGATTTAGCTGGGCTGGCTCCAAGGAACAATCCATTACTTTTTTGGGGACCATCCCACAGATGCTCATCATTAGCACAACCTCAAAGGTTTCCTTGTGTTAGAGCTTCCATTAGAATTAGGAATAAACCAACGACAGAAATGTGTTTGTTGGACACAGTGACCCTCTGCAGGAGGGTTTGCTGCCCACTGAGGCACCACACGGTGCTGGGGCCACAGGGGAAAGCTCACTGTGTGTGATGGGAAGGGATGCAGGAGCATGTGAGGAGCTGCCAAACAAGTGCTGCAGGGATCTGTGGTTCCCAGGGCAGTGCTTGCTGTGGTTCCTGTGAGTGCCCATGCATGGTTCAGCAAGGAGAGAGTTTAAAAAGGGAAAAATGTTGATGCTTTCTGCCATGTTCTCCATTCCTAAACGTAGCCAGGACTGCCCTCAGTTCTCTCTAAGTGAGCTGGGCCCTCTGCCCCTTCCCAAACAATCCTGTTAGCTGGTAATTGTGCTGAGGGATTTACAAGGGCAGGAGGGTGGCTTTTCCCTTCCTGCTAGCCACACAGGAAGGGAATGAGGAAGCAGCAAGGGTGTCTCTTCATTCAGCTAAATCCCACAGAACATGCCTACATGAGACTGCTAAGCTCCTGATCAGTAATTACACACTGCAGCTCTGCCTTTAATCGGGATAAAAGACTTAAGGAAACTCCTTTGCCTCTGGTCTCTACCTTTTACCTAGAGATTTTATTGCTGTGAATATTAGCAACAGGAACAACCACAGGAGCTCAGCTCTGGGGCTCATGCAGGCTCTGGGAGCTCCTGAAGCCTTTTCAGCTCTGTTCTGCTTCTCTTTGAGCAGTTGTTTCCCGCTGCCTTTAGAAAGTAGAAAGAAGAAGAAAGCGAGGGAGTGTCTGGACAGACACTGGGGTGGTTGGGGTTGTGGTGGCCAGTTCCCCCTTGAGCTCCTAATTCTGCAAGTGGCTGAACTCTCCCGGCTGGCTGTTTGCAGCTCTGTTGGACAGGCTCCAAGGAAGCAAGAGGTCAGTGCTGCAAGCCCTGCTGTGATCCTGCCTCCTTATCAGTGCCTCAGAGCCCAGGGGTGAGCATGTGTGCACTGGCAGCCCCATCCCTGCTGACCTGAAGTGCTCAGGGTGGTCTCTGCTCAGGGGGTGCCACCTCCTGCCATGCCGAGCTTGGCCTGAGCCCCCCCAGCTCTTGGGCACCCACTGGGGTTTTGCAGAGCAGCGTGAAATCAATGAATTTCAGCCGTGACCCATTGATAGAGGCAGAGCTTGTGGTGCTGAGAGCACGGGGAAGGTTTGCAGTGGGACCTTATTAATTTAGTTCTCGACTTTAGTCCTGGTTTACCAACAGATGTGGGTGAAGTTCCCGGTCTCAGAGAGTTTGTTGGTCTTCCTCTAAGCTGGCTCGAGGTCTGAGATAAGAGCACTTGCTGTTCTCAAGTTGATGCAATTCCAAGTTAAGGTGGAAACGGTGCTGCACACTCTTTTGGGAGTGGGGAAAGCCAGGCTGGGTATTTTAGCTGCCTCGTTAATCAGATCTCATCTTTTTTTTTTTCCTCTCTTTACAGAAACCAGGCAATGCGGAAAAAGTTAATTTTATACTTTAAGAGGAGAAATCATGCACGCAAACAGTGGGTAAGTGATTCCCGTAGACCTTATTTTGTATGTATAAAACAGCGTAATTTATTATGTGAGAAAGAAAAGGATGATTTCCAGCAGAGAGGTGCTGGTACTCTGTACTCTGCCTGTTGCATTACTGTGGAATCTCTCCTGCTTAAAATAACATGTGAAGGAGAGGTCCCTGAGCCTGCTGCAGGCAGCACCTCCCACAGAGCAAACATGTGGGGCTGGCTTAATCACAGCAGAGCCCATCATTGATCTCAGAAAGCCTATTCACAGCATTAATGTCTGTTTTGTGAGTAATTGAACCCTAGGAGAGGTGTGAAACAAGCTGACTCTGCTTCCGGTAAACGGGTCTGAAGGCTGCTCTGCCTCCTTCCAGCTGACCACAGAGCAATGTTCTAGGAATTTGTGGTTTAAAAAATAAATAAATAAATAAATAAATTCAAGCTCTGCGCCAGTTTGTTTCTAGTCAGCGTTGCCTGCGAGAGAGTTTCAGTGACCTTTAAGGACACAGGTCTTGGTTGGGTAAGGGGCAAGGCAGGGCTGGTTATGAGGCTTCAAAGGCCTTTGTTGCAAAGTCTGCAGTTTTTAGAGGAGAAAGTTCAAGTGGGTTTCACAGAATTTGTGCATTTTCGGTGCTGACGGTTGCAGTCGTTCCTGGCAGGAGCTGGCAGGCAAAGCCAGCACAGAAGGGGAAATACCAGAACAGCCAATGGCTCCCAGCAGGAAGGTGGATTTTGCAGTGTCTTTCAGTGATGGGTGATTCAGTTCACAGGGCTTCACGTTTCATGAGGAAGATGTAAATACTGTCTGTAAATATTGTCTCCTGACTCGTTGTCTCTGTCCTGGGGCAGGCTCAAGAGCCAGTGTTAGTGTTTTGCCTTGGCAATGGTGCTGGTTTTGGACAGAAGTGACAAAACTGGGAGGAATTGTTGGAAAAATTCAAAATAACAAGCCTGGGAAGTGGTTTGAAGGCTGTCCCTTTAAAAGTAACTTCCAATACATACATTTCTGAGGCAGATATCACATTATTTTCTAATTTATTTTGAATCATTCTTTTCCTTCCTCATGCTTTTTTGCCCCTTATTTCTACCAGTATTCCAAAAACCACAGACCTTGCATTCCCGAGGAATAGTTATGTGTCCCATTAGTGTCCAAATATGTGCTAATTTAGATTTGTCCATGATAAAGTTTCTCCCAGGGCAAGGGGCTACAGGGTTTACAACTCCATCAGGATGTGGCAGGGCAGTCGGGTGCTGCTCTGGGCACCTCCCCTCCTGCAGCTGAGGATTTCTGCATGGTGGGAAGTGGGTCAGTGTTCCCTTCCTCGAAAAAGGGATTGCAGAGCATCATGTGGTTTTGTTGGAAGCAGGAGGGAAGTGCCTGGGAACTGTTTTCTGGTGGAAATGGCTGGTTACTGTGCTAAACCTGGAGTGAGTCGCTCTGTGTGAATATCAAGGAGCTGGGGGAAAAGGTTTAATTAGGCTGCAAGAGCACAGTTCCTAAAATACGACTTGCAGTAAAGTCGCCTGTCATGCAAAATAGGTGAATTTCTGCCAGCCAGTTTATTCAGTGTCCTTGAAAGGGGATTTTTCAGTTTAGGGAAGCATTTTGCCTATTCTACAAAATAGGCAACATACGGTTGCTGAATTTGCAAAGTGAATACATTTGCTGATTCTGTTTGCAAAATGGGTATGCTTAGCTATTTTTCTGCCTATTTTGTAGCAGACCCTATTTTTAGCAAAGCCCATCCACATGCCAGCGTTTCTTTCTGTCTCTTTTACTTTCTGGGGTATTGTTGCTGCCTGGGGCTGGCTGGAGCAGGGTCAGAGCTCGGTCGCTGCAGGGTCCAGCCCTGAGAGCCCCATCCCAGAGGATCCACAGGATTCCTCCTGTCTCCACTGAGGTCAGACAGCACAAGACATTTCATTGCCATGGGGGTGATGATGCAGAGAGGGAATAGTGAGGGGAGCTGTTCTGGGTGTGAGAGGTTTGTCTCCATCAGCCAAGGGAAGAAAACCACGGGGCTTGCAGAGGAATTGGACTGGTTCCTCCTGTCACCTTCGCTCTTTCTCCTCCTTCCAGAGAGCTGCTCTGTTCCCTGGAGCTGTGATGGGAGCGTGGGCTGCAGGAGGGCTCGGGCTTGGCACAGCCCACAAGCTGCCTTCAGCTGCTACGGCAGCGTTACTATTCATCCATTTTTAGATACACGTCAGGTCCGATTTGGCTCGCTCTCACTTTCTGCTGTGATTGAGAGGCTGATGGGGACGGGAGCACAGGGGGCACCCATGCTGAAAGCCAGCACAGATGGTTGCTCAGGGATGGACACACTTAGGGGCGCTCAGAGGAAGCCTGGAGAAGGAATAGATGCTTCTGTTCCTGAAGCGCCTGACCAGGAGCTTCTCCTGGCGCTGGAGCTGTGATGGTCTGAGGAGTTCACAGTGCTGTAAGGTGCCTGTAAATCTTGGCTTTTGAACGATGCAGGAGATTGCAGGGAGCCTGTGTCCCAGCTGGAGCAAAAAGCACTGGATGGGGATGCTGCAGCCCAGCCCAGCTGCAGTGGGGTTTGAAGTTTGCATGGTGGGGAGTTAAGGAAATGCTCGGCTGCTCCATTATGAAGCCATGCTCTGGAGGGCAGAGCTGTGCAAGGGGGAAGCTTTGGTACTGCTGCCAGGCTGAGAGGTGCTGGGGAATCAGCAGAGTGACGTTGATGATGCTCTTTCCATCTTCAAATGCCAGTTTCTTAAAAGAGGAATTCTGGATAAAGCTTTCATCGAGTTGTTCCGAGGAGTGGAAGAAAAGGAGGAAGAAGAGCCACCCTGCTGTCTGTGAAGCAGCCAGGGCCGTGCCAGGTGGCTCTGCTGGGGTGGTGGCAATGTGGGACCCAGCACTGGCTCATTCCCAGTGGGAATGACAAACCCTTGGGAGCCTCAGAGCTTCTCACCAGACCGAGCCCTCGTGCTGGGCTCTCTCCCGGCCGTGCCGCGGGCTGGCAGCACCGGGCACCAGCTTCATCAGCTTCATGGGGTATTTTTAGCTTCTTCCCAAATGTGATGCTCTGAAAGCAGGAGGATGTAGCAGATTTGCTGGCAGGGTGGGAGCTCTCGTTTTCAGGGGGCTGATGGCTTTGCTTTGGGAGAGGTGAAAACGCAGCAGCTGTGATTTTGCCAAGCTGCCGCAGGCTGTTGGTGTTACCTGCAGCTCCTCGCCCAAAGTGTGAGATACCCCACGTGGGCTTTTAGGGCATTTCAATTTCTGTTCTCCTTCCTTGTTTTTATCTTGTAGCTGTTTCCTTCAGCTCCTGATGAAACCCAAGCACCTCCTGTGCCTCCATGCAGGGCAGGATAGTCTCTGGCTCCAGGCATGCAAGTGGGAATTGATTTTTATTTTTTTTTTTCAGGGAAAGTGTTAATCTGGTCCAGCTCTAGGGCTTGAGGTGCTCTATCTGCCTCACATTATTGTTGAGGTGCCTCCAAAAGGCCAAGGAGATCAAAGATGTGTTGCTGTTCTTGGATTATTGCCAGGTTCAGGATGGACAAACCAAATCCATGTGCCAGGATTGGTGTGACATGGGCTGCAGATTACTGTGTATTTCCATTGGGTTGGGTTTTTTTTTACCTCTCCCAATTTTTCTTTATGGCCAAGAGCAAATGGGGTGAGAGCAAAGTGCATCTGGGAAGTCCTGCAGCCTCAGACTTCTGGTCATAGGGCAGTGGTGGCAAGAGAGGAGTTTATTTCTTTGAAATCTGGATTCCTGGTGTCTCTGTTGTGGTGCTGAGTGTCCTGTTGCTGAGCTACCCTTTCTGGAAAGCAGTGTCAGGGTCAGGAGTGACCTGGGGTTTGCCATTAGAGCAACATCTGCTTTCACTTCCTGATTTGGGGCTTGGAAGGCATTTGTCTGACACAAACTGAAACTCTAAAACCCCTCTGGTCCCCCAACTGCTTTCAGCTGAAGCTGGGCATCATCACTGATGATGCTCCCTCCCCAGCACAGGGCTGAATCACTGAATCAAGCACCAAGGTGGGCCAGAGGATGCTCAAACAGAAGCAACTCTGGGTAAGAGTCCTGGTTCCACCAGTCATGCTGGGTCTGAAAGGAAAGAGCCTGAGGGTACCTGATGGCCTGTTTTGAGAATTCACCCTTGGGTCGGTCCCAGGCCCTGGAGCTTGTCCACGTCCTAATAAATTGTATTTCTTGAAGCAACATGACTCATGCTCAGCCTGAGCAGCCATCGAGGGCCAGGCCTGGAGGAGCTGCCCTTCCTTCCCAGGCACATCTCCGAGCTCCCCCTCTCCCTCTGCCCTTTCAGGAACAGAAGTTTTGCCAGCGCTATGACCAGCTGATGGAGGCCTGGGAAAAAAAAGTGGAGCGCATTGAAAATAACCCCCGGCGCCGTGCCAAGGAGAGCAAAGTGCGGGAATACTATGAGAAGCAATTCCCGGAGATCCGGAAGCAACGCGAGCTGCAAGAGCGCATGCAGAGGTTAGAGGAGAAGCGGTAGGAAGGGGCTGAGCTGGTATCAGACAGCCTTTCTTTTTTCTTTGGGAATGGGTGTGGGATTTGCTGGCGGGAGGAGCGGGCTGGGGTGGCTCTCGGTGCCTTTTCTCCCTCTCTAGTCCAAGGCAGAAGCCAGCAGACATGAGTCTTGCTGCTTTTTCCCCAGGGTGGCTCAAGGAAGAGCCAAAAGGAGCAGAAATGTCAGGAATGTCAGACTGCCTGTCTCACCTCTCCTGCTGATCTCCCAGCTGGCCAGGGGTAGCTCCCTTGTGCCCCAGCTGGCTGGGACAGCACCAATTCCTGCCTTACTGGTGTGCCCGGATTAAGATGTACAAAACTTGCAGGTGCATTTGGTCATGTCGATGATTTAATACATGCACATGCTTTGGTGGGAGCAGAAACATCTGCAAAGGTTATTGGAATGATCACAGACGATATGAAGGGAGTGAAATTCCATCACTGGAAGGGATGTCCCCTGTCTCTCCCACCCTTTGTCCATTTTCCTCTCTTCATTGGAAGTGCAATTGAGGTCATGTTGTTTTCTGCCAGGAGGAGACACGACTTCATGATCTCCACCCTTTTTGCTGAAAACTCCCTGTCCTTCCCATTTCAGCCCTGGCATCTTGCCTGGGGTCACCTGATATGCAGAAAACCTAAACCCTTCTGCCAGCATCCTATCCTTGTGCCCCACTAAAACTGGGTGGGTTCAGACTTGCCAACTGATAGCTTTATTTTGTCTGAAAGAGAAAGGGAGAAATGGTGCTGAGAAATGTTTTAATTTTTTACCTGCTTAATAAGAAAAGTTGTAAGAAATGTGGCTGTTACTGTAAGGCAAAGATGTCCATGGATTCAATGGATGGATTTGATTTAAAACTTCCACAGCATTTGCAAACCAGACGTGGTGGCACAGTGCTAACACCAACACCTTTGTGCCACTGCTGTGGTGGGGTGAATAGGAGAAAATGTGGGGGAAGAGTGTGGTTGGGCATGAAATGTCCTTTTGTTCCAGCAATTCAGGAAGCTGACACAGGTAAGGAAAGTGGTTTGAGGCTCTTGACCTGCGAGCCCTAAACACAGGCACCATTCCCACAGTGTGGGAGGGAGTGGCCTGGGTGGAACGTGGGGATGTGGCTGTTATGGAGGTCAGAATGGTCTTGAACGTGGTTATGAAATGGAGCATCAGTGCCTGAGAGTGTGGCTGCCCTTTCCCAGCAGGGTAGGACAGAGGGGCAGTGGCGGGCTCTCCATGTCGGCCGCACGCAGCGAGCACGAGGTGTCCGAAATCATCGACGGGCTCTCGGAACAAGAGGTGAGAGCAGCTTCTCCCTTCTCCTCCTCTTCACCCCTCGCTCTGTCTTCTCTGAGGAAGCCAAGACAGGACGGCCAGGTCACACAGTGAAGTCCTATGCCCAATCCCACTCAGTTTAGGTCCTGCTGAGGTTGGGGAGGTTGCCGTGATGCCAAACACACTTTGTGGGCAGGATCCAAAGCCAGAGGTTTATTTAATACACGTCAGCATCTTCCCAGCCATGTGAGAGATGTAATGGAGCTGTGCAATGGTTCTGCCAGAGCAAAACATGGAGCTGGTGGCCAGTAGGTTGGGTTTATCAGCATTTGGCTGTCTCTTAGGGACCTGAAACCCCAGCGTGCTGCTCATCCTGGGCAGCACCTCCTGGCTGTGGTTTATACTGGAGGAAGGGAAGAGAAGAGAAGGGAAGCTAGCCAGCACCCAAACTGCTGGGTGGAGGGGTTTTTCTGTTTTGTTTTGAATGGGCTGTGTGGCTTGACACAGGGGAATCCTATGGAATGAATGGTTTGTACGTGAGCCAGTTGGCCCACATGTTCTGGGAGTGCTCCATTCATCTTGAAACATCCCCATGACCTCGGCTTCGTTTGGATCTGGTTTCACAAGGGTTCCACTCTCTTGGCACGGAGGCGAGCTGCAGTGAATGGATCATGTTTGGGAGGGGAGAGCAGCCATTGCCCAGCAATAGCTGGGATGTTTGCTGCCTGTGAGCCATGGCTGATCCCTCTCTGGGATCCCAGGCACTTTGCTCTTGGCCTGTTAAGGTGACAACGTGGAGGACACGGATCTTGGAAGCAAAGGGAAATTTCGCAGCCCTGTAGAGGTGCTGGCCAAGTGGAGTGTTAGCTGATCACCACCCTCCCCCTGCACAGTGTGCTGCTAAACTGCACCCTGAACACCGCCTGCTGAGCCCCCAGTCTGCTTTGCTTGTCTCAGAGGAGACCTTAAGAGCTTCCAGCTCTTCCACAGCGTTGGAAGGAGCAGGGAGGTGAGAGCTGGGGAAGGGTTGGCCATTCCTGTTCTCCCAGGAGCCAGCATCTGGCTGTCAATTAAAATAGCAGCACTTGAGACCTGGCCTTCCTGGGTCAAGGGTTGGAGTTTGAGCAGTGACATCCCAGGTGACAGGGAGGGCTCAGCCTGATGGTGCAATTGAAAGGGGGTGTCCAGAGCGTCCCTTCATCCCCACAGGGTGGACCTGTGGCAGGGGATCACCAGCAGCTCAGCCAAAGGGACAGTCCTGGCATTTGAGCAGAAAACAGCTCAAATGAGACATCACATTGGCCTCTCTGATGCAAATACTTAAGGAAACCAGTGTGCCCAGTCTGTCCTGTCCTGCTGTGCAGCTCGGGCTTTGGATGAACTTTGTGCTCCATAGGATGGAGTAAAGGCATCAGGTTATGTCCCAAGGTGTTGCAGTAAGGAATGACAGCCCCATTTCAGTGACGTTTGAGACCTCCTGGAACAATTCAGGATTCCTGTGGAAGGGAAACGTGCCTTCCCTCTGGCCACCCTTTCAGGAAGCTTTGCAAAGCTGATCCACTTCCCTCACAATTGGGGTGTGGGGGCTGAACCTCCATGTGGCCTGGGGAGGGGGTCGGCATTCCCTGTGCCACCACTGCTTTGACTCATTTCTCCTCATGGTCAGGAGCTGTTTCACTTAAGTCAGACATTTCCACACAGGATTTTGAAGCCTCTTATTCCAAAATGAAAGATTAATTGTTTCCTGGCTGACAGCGATAGCCTCTTTCAGCGTTTAATTTCCAATTACTCCGGCAATAAAGCTGTCTAGTGCTTGCATTTGAGTTCCTCCGCCTGTCCTTTTCCTCTCCAACATCTGTCCCCTGCAGTCCCTGCAGGCCCGTGGTGCTGACCAACTGTTCTCTTTTTTTTTTCTTTTTTTTTTTTTCTTTTTTTTCCCCAAAGAACCTGGAGAAGCAGATGCGCCAGCTCGCCGTCATCCCGCCCATGCTCTACGATGCCGACCAGCAGCGCATTAAATTCATCAACATGAACGGCCTCATGGACGACCCCATGAAGGTCTACAAGGACCGGCAGGTGATGAACATGTGGAGCGAGCAGGAGAAGGAGACCTTCCGGGAAAAGTGAGTGCAGCCCTTGGGGAGGGTGGGCAGGATCCGTGCGGGGCTGCAGCTGGAGCCCCCCCACGCCAAGGTGTGAATTTCCCAAGTGTTTGGGAAGCGTGTCCCCCATGGACACATCCAGAGTTGCTGTGTTACCTTGAACCTGGGCATAGGGTGATGCTTCTGCACAGGAGCTACAGGCCTTGCTGTGTGGTTGGGGTGTTCCTGCCCCTTTGCTGGGCTCATGGCAGGGTGAGAACAGGAAGTTTTTCAGCTTTTGCATTCCCTGTTGTATCAGCCAGTTTAAAGGAACCCAACACTTCATACACATTTCCTTCCTGGATTTTCATGCTATCCTTTGGGCACTGTCCGTCCAGGGGATTTTTGGGGCTGTCAACATCCCACATCCCTTGTGCAGATCCCCTCAGGCTGCAGCTTCCAGCTGGTGCCTGTCCCTCAGTGCTCCATCCTGCTGTCTGCAGGATTTGCCACCGGCTGCTGTTTCCATGGATGCGTTCCCACATCAGCCACGTGCAGGCTCTGGCTGTGGTGCTTTCTCCTGTTTGCAAGCAGTGCTTGAGAACAGCTTGGCTCTATCAAGTGGGATCGATTGGGAAGTCACTGATTCCTTTCCTGGGTACCACTGTGCTGTCAGCCAAGATGTGGGTGCTCAGCTCCGGACTCCCCTGTATCCCATAGCCCAGCAGGGACCTGGGTGTGTTTGCATGGAGGACTGGAGTATGCTTGGTACCCCCAGTGTGCTGTGAGTGTCTGTGAAAACAGAGCTGGAGTTCAGCTTCCAGTGGGATGAGCTCTGCTGGTGCTCCCTGCTGTGGACTGTGGGAGATGGAGGTACAAGGATGCACCAGGTCCACTTTGTTCTGAGCAGCAGCACCACTTAATCTGGCCTCTGGACAATGAGGGGATGGCTCCATGGATTACCAGCATGCCTATGGCCAGCCATGCTGGAAGCCTCTGTGTGTCCAGGATCCCTCCTCCTCCCCCTGCTCGTCAGGACTCCTGTTTGCAGCTGAAATAATTAATTGCCAAGATGGACCGAAAAAGAACAAAACAAGCAAACAGGCTCCAAGCCTTTGATAGAGGAGAATCCTCATTGCTAATTAGCCTTAAAATGTGCCACTCCAAACAGCAAGGCTTGCCACAAATGACGCAAAGGCTAATTACTCGGTCTTTAATGGCAGGGCTGTGCCTGGCTAATGGGGCTGGAAGAATCCACACCCAGTGTGTGCATCCTGCAGTGCACGCTGGATTCTGTGTCATCACTGTGGGTGATGCAGAGCTCGAGGCAGAAATACAGCAGGGTTTCAGGGCTCTCACAAAGCTCATTTTGAGAGATTGGTATCAGGAGCTGTAAGGAGGGTGCAGGGAGTCCTGCCCCAGCTCTCCCCCAGCCTGGCGTGCTGACAGCAGAGCTGCCTGCTGTGCTGCAACTTCTGGCCTGGGTTTTTAAGGTGAGCTGGAGTTGTGTCATCCGTGATCATGACCTAGAGCTGGCCTCCTCCTGAGACCAGGAAAACCTGGCTCAACCTTTTGTTCAGCCCAGTTGGCAGGGGCTCTTGGAGTAAACAGGCAGGCACTGCAAGGCTGACAAGCTCCAGGTCTGAACTATTTCAGCTGTCAGAACATAACCACGAGGGAGAACCTGATTTGATTTGCTTCTGGGCAGGATTTCAGGTCTCTGTTGAGAGCCCATTGCTGGCCTACTCCCAGGGAAGCTGTGGTTTGCTGGTGGAGGAGCAGGGTGCTGCTCAGGCATTGAAGCTGTGTCGTGCTGGGCAGTGGGAGAATGCAGCATCCATATCTCATGATGGGGAGATGGCCTGGCCCATGAAAAAGAGTGGATTGTTATCTGAACTGCCCCTGACAGTGTCTTAACATCACTGATAACGTGGCCTTGAAAACCCTGTCGTGTGGTCAGCCCTGGGTTTGTGCTGTGTGCAGAGTGAGGAGGCAGCTCTGGCTCCGTGCCCTCATCCCGGATTGTCTGAGCAGCCTGTCTGGTTTGCTTTCATCCTTTTTTTTTGTTCCCCCTAGCCCTTCTGGTTTCTTTTTTCTTCTGGTGACCAATTACGGTGACAGGGATCTTGCAGTGCCACCTGAACCATGTGGGAATTCTGCATCAAGAGTGGCATCAACGTGGGTGACAAAACCCATGTCCTGCTGCCATGGCTGGAGTTTGTCAGGCCCTTGCCGAGTTCAGCTCAGTGCCTTGAATCCAAGTTTGGCATTGAGACAGAGCAGCAAAAGCAGGAGAGAGCTCAGCCAGTTGCCCCAGGGGAATCACTGGCAGGGCTGGAGACTGGAGCTCCTCACCATATCCTGCCCATGTTACACCCACACCGCAGCTCTCCCACCTTTTGATCCGTTTCCCCAGGGCACAGAGCTGTCACCTCCTGGGAGCTGGCACGTGCAGAACGTGGCTCACCCTGGCTCCTCAGCTCCCCGGGGCAGAGCCTGTGCTGGTGGCCACCTCTCCTGGCACGAAGTCACCACTCACCGGGCTCTCTGTGCCTTGGCAGTGCACTGGTTAACTGTGCTGCCAGCAGCACCAATGCCAAGGGCTTGCTGGCCCTTGTGCTTCCACAGCAGCTAGGCACAGGGATTTGTTGGAGGAGGCATCTCTGTTAGAGGGGACAGTGTGCCCTCCTGGGCTGCCAGGGCCAGGGATGAGCTTGCTGACAGCTCCTCCACTTGCTGGGCACGAGGCGGCGTTCAGCAGAGCTGCTGTGCCACTGGGGATCTCTTGAGCAACTCAGCAATGTGGCAGCTCTGTGCTTCCTCCGGGGGTTTGGGTTTCCCTTCCTGTCCTTTGCAGCTGCTCCCAATAGCCCAGCAGGGTTTGGGGTCCTGCTCAGTGCCAGGGCCACCCATGGCCATGATGCGGGGTGTGATGGCAATTCCTCACCCTTTCCTTGCCACATCCTGAGGCCTTGGCCAGGTGTGCCTGCCCTGTCCTGCTTTTGGTACAGGTTTAGGTGGCCATGGGATTGAGCAGGGTGATGAGCAGCTCTCTGGCACTGCTGGCCCCCTTCCCTCTCCCACCCCATGATGAACATTTGCACATCAAAGCTCCCAACCAGCCAGCCCCACTGGGCTAAATTTAAAGTTCCTATCTTCCTGGGAAGCTGAGCAGCAGACAAATACTTTCTCAAAAGCCCAGAGTCCCTCTGGGAGCTGGCCTTGCTGCTCTGGGCATGGCAGCCCAGCTGTGAGGGGGTCAGAGCCAGCACCCACAGTAACCCTCTCCCTCTCACCCTTTAGGTTCATGCAGCATCCCAAGAACTTCGGCCTGATCGCCTCCTTTCTGGACAGGAAGGTAAGCGTGCCTGCCTGGCTGTAACCCGCGTTGTGCTGCCTCTCCTGCCATCACTCGGCTCTCGGTGCTGGAGCTGCCAGCAGATGCTGGGCACCCGTGGGAGGTGGTGGCTCCGAGCCCCGGGCAAGGTCCAGCCGCCCCCGGGCTCCCTGCAGAGACAGGGGCTGAGTCAGCTGCGGGGAGAGAGGAGCTCAGAGCCGGGAGAGGTGTGAACACAGCCAGGCTGGCGTGTGGGAGGCACAGCCCACCCCTGATCCGCCTGGGGAGCTGCTTCCCAGCATCTCCCGGAGGCATTTTGCACCAGCCAGGCTGTCACGCAGGGGGTGGGCACCCAGCTGCCCAGTACAAAGCAGAGGGGTCTCTTTGCTCAGGGAGAAAGGTTTTTGAGGGTGGGCTGAGTCCCATTTCATCCAGCAGTTCCAGTGGGTGTCCTGAAAGCACACACAGCTCCCCTTGGTGTCTAGGAATAGTTGTGCACAGGAACTGCCTGACCTTTCCCACACCTCGTGTGTTGTGCTGCTTGGACTTTCTGTTTTTGCTGTTAATTGGGCTGATGGAAGAAAGGTTTGAGGAAAAAGACTTGATGGAGGAGTGAGTTTCTTGTCCCATTCTGGACAAGCCATATGAGCAGATCCTGGACAGACCCCGCCTGAAAAGACAGCTGTGTCCATCACCTGAATGCTCTCCTGAGCAAGAAACATTTGAAAGCTGCTGCTTTTCTGGTCCTTTTAGTTATTTACATCCTCTGCCCACTTCATGCAGAGTTTCATACACACAGTGTCCACTGTCTCTGGGGGAACCACTCTGCTCTCAGGGAGTGGCCTGCAGAGGTCACTTCCAGCCTAAATTATTCTCTGATTCCTCATAACTCAGCCTGGGGAAATAATTTATAAGACCTTGACCTTCCTGTCCAAAGCAGCAAGGAAGGCCAGCAGCCACCTCATGCTGCTGCTGTTGCTGTAAGATCCCAGCTCCTCATCCTTTCGACTCAATTAAGCTGAAAGTGGTGGGACTTGGATGGTGCTCACAACCCAGTCTGTGTTCCAAGCTGTAAAATGTCTTCTAATTTTATTTGTACTCGTTTGTAAATCAGGCTGTAATTATGATACAGAACACATCCATTATCCTGTTGGAGAGAGATGCAAAGTATGGCTCAATGTAATGAATTAATAGATTTTTAAATTGCATTATAAAAAAATAGTGATCTTAGCCCTTGGAACAGATGACTGTAAGTTTTTGTGTTCGCGTGTGTGTGTATAATCAGGGCTAAATTAGAAAGAGATCCAATTAACACTTTAAAAGTTGCAATCTGTTTTTGCAAATGGTTCCACTCCTTGCAGAGGGATGGGGTGAGCACAGCCCCCGGGCACCCCCAGGCACACACAGCTGCCCCAAGCTCCTGAGGACTTGTGGCATGATGGATCTGTGGGATAATTTTTCTTCATGAAGCCACTGATCCTGCATGTGAAGGTGTGGCCCAAGGCTGGTGTTCAGGTGCCCACCCTGTTCAGCACAGGACTTCTCCCAGCATGGCACACTTTGTGCTGTTCAGGAGCAGGATACGTACTCCTGATTTGGTCATTCCTTCTTTTCCTGACGTGTCCAATCTGTGATGGTGCTTGTGGAGCCAACCACAGGAGTTGGGATGGCAGATTCTGAGTGCTGGGATCTCAATTTGGCCACAACGAAGTCGCTGGAGCCGGGGAGCTTAGCTGGAAGTAACAGCAGCTGACAGTCGTGTGGCAGGTTGTGCCTCGTGTCACTACAACAGGGGCTGACAGGCAGCTCCTTCTTCTGCCTCTGGTTGCCACGGTCATCTGGGGTCAGCCCTGCTTTGCCTCCAGCACGGGGTGATCTCTGCTCAGCACCCCATCTCCCTCCCTGCACGCCTGCAGGACTGCCCTGCTCTGTGCTTTGAAGACTGAGCCTTTTTACCAGCACACCCTTGAGTGCATTGTCCCCTTCTTCCAGCTGCACCGGGAGCCTTGGGGAGGGAGGGGTGGGGAAGCTGTGGGGCTGCAGGTCTTCAGGAGCAGCAGGAGACCTGGTGGTGACCGGTTCTGAACTCTGCTCCTGGAAGTCTGTGCCCCAACAGCACACGAGGACAGGACCTTCTGTTCCCTGAGCTGCCCCTGTCATTGCAGACGGTGGCTGACTGCGTCCTCTATTACTACCTGACCAAGAAGAATGAGAATTACAAGAACCTCGTGAGAAGGAATTACCGGCGGCGCGGGAAGAGCCAGGTAAGAGCTGGAGGAGCACGTGGATTTGTCTGAGCCCCCCCCCAAATTGTGCTTTTCCCCCTCTCCTCACATGGAGATACTGCTTGCAGGCTGTGAAGGGTTGTGGTTGTGCTCTGTGTAGCTTTTCAGAACGTGCTGTTTAATGGCAGTTGGTGTTTGTCCATGCCCATGCCAAGGTCATGGTATCTTTGTAAAAAACAAACAAATCCAAGATGCTTAAAAAAGGGAGTGGAGTGACTGTGGAAAACGTGGCTGTGTGTCAGTAGCATGGGGTTGCCAATGCAGCAAGAACCAAGTGAGGTCTGTGTCTCTCTCCCCTCTGGAGATGGCAGCTGAGGTGCCAATGATGCCAAGGCTCCTGGGAGCTGGGCTCCTGCTTGGACAATCTGCCCAAGGCTCTTCTGTGGGTGAAAGTGTGGGAGGAAAATGCCTTGGGTGGGAGTGACTTCTGGTGACACCTGAGCAGCAGCATATAAATCCATCTGAAGTGCCAAAGGGTATCTGAGATCCCTGTGGGGGTCTCTTGGGGGGCTGGAAGATGTGGCACTGAAGCTGGCAGAGACCTTTAACCCTTTGTTTAAGGGCAGAGCAGATACCAGGGCACCAGGAGGTGCCTGGGGGCAGGTGACTGAGTCAACCCTTGCCATCACCATGGCCAAGATACAAATCTAGACATGACCTTGGCAGTGTTGCTGCTGATGCCATGATACCCAGGAACAGATAAGTGCTAACCTTTTGGGAAGGTGCCTTATCCCCATGAATGCTTTCAGCCAGAGGCAGGTCCATGAAGTGAGTGATTATTCATGTCACAAAGAGAGTGAGGTAACCACAAAGGGACTGTCTCCCCAGATAATGTGGGGATAAGGATGGAAAAACTGGCCTGGCCCGTGACACCACTGACATCAGCAGATCTTCACGCTGCATGGCCATAAAAAGCAGCACTTGGGCCCAGATCCTGATTGGGAAGCAGATAGGTAGCCTCACTCCAGTTTGATTTCTGCAGCATTAAGACATCAGAATAGCTAGCACATGACAAATGTCATGGACAGGGCCCAATTTTCCCTTCTTTTTTTCAGAGACATTAGAGATGGATAAAGCCCTATTAGATTATCCAGTCCCTCTCCCAGCAAACACAGGGTGGTTCCCTCCAGTACATTTTTATAGTGTTTACCATGGTCTGTTTTGTTAGATCACAGCAACTAGAACATGAGGCCACATTTGTTTCTTGTTAGCACTGGAGACATTTAGCACAGCTCATTCTGGTTTCAATGTTAAATTGAGCAAGTGTGGAGAGTGAGAGGCTTTGCTCTGCATCTGCCCACCTACCCGAGCAGCCACAGACCTGCCCATCCTGCACCCAGCAGGGACTGTTTGTGTTTGGGGTTTTGAAATGATCCAAAGCATGGCAAGTTGCAGAATTTCCCACGCTGCTTTCCCCACCATCCAGCCTGAGCCATGGAGACGTGTGCTGCCCTTTGGAGCCTCGTTCAGTGCCAGCCTTTAGAAGCAGGGACTTGCTTCATCGCCTGTAGGACTGTTTTTGCAAGTAGGAATCACACCAAAGGGAACAATTTGCACCTCCCCTGGAGCAGACCTCAGCCAGAACATGGTTGATTTTGAAAGAGGAGCCCCCCTGAGTCTGGGAGGAAGCGACACAGTGAATATTTCCCTTTACTGTTGGATGCTCAGGTGGAAGGTGGGATGTTCAGACAAGCTTTAAGAGCCAAAGACTGGCTGCATGATTCACAGTAGGAGAGAGGTGCAGAACAGCAGCTGCTGCATTCAGCCTGGAGCAGCTCTCCCACAGAGATCTTGGGGAGGGGGTTTGAAATTCACACTTTGTGCTGTGATGCCTCTAGTATTTGCATCCATTTCCTGCAAGACTGCACGAGGGGAGTGCTGGAAGAGCCTGTGTGCAGGCTTGGGAAGGGCACACTGCTGCCGAGGGGCTGGGTCTGTGCTGCAGAGGAAGGCTCTGCTGGGGAGAGACTCGCTTTAGGGTGCCATTTCAAGGTAATAAAGGGACGAGTATGTTGTAGAAAAATCCTGCCACAAGCTGGTGAGAGCAGCGAGGCATCTCCTTTGCAGCTCTTCAGGGAGCCAGGGTCTCCCCGGGGTGTGGTGGCTTCCACACACCAGGCTGGGTCAGTGTGTGACTGCACAAACTGTGATTGGAGAAGTCAGATACTGGCAGACCTGGAGGGCAGGGATGGAGGGGATGCTCCTGGTGGCATTTTGCTTAGTGAGTCTTTTCAGAAGCAGCTCAAATTCTGCCTGTGCTTGTAGGAGTAACCTGTCCCAAAGGCTCAGCCAGCACCCTGCTTGTTCCCAAGGGATCCTGGATTATTTGGAACACTGTGCAGGTCTCTGCAGGTCTCTCATTCTGTTGTTTTTTTTTTTGGGTGAGGAGTGGAGACTGTGACTGAGGAGCAGCAGCACTGCCAGCTCTGCCATTACCTGCCCAGTCTCAGGCACCAGAGATGGTGACAGCGTGAAGGACAGAGGACACACGGGGATGGGCAATGTGCAGGGAGGAGACAAAACCATAGACAGCCTTCCTGCAGCACAGGGAGGCATGGCATCGTGTTCCCAGCATTGCCCGTGCTCTGAGCATGGGTTTTCCTGCTGGTAAAGGTTCAAGCAGTTTAACAGCAAAAGCTGAGCTTTAATTAATTTAGAGGAGGGGAGGAGAGGTTGGTTTTTGTATCAGATGAGAGGAGAGCAGATGAGATCTGATACAAAGAGCATTTCAAGTGGCCCTATGCTGGTTTTTTGCTCCTTTTCTCACTGAGAGGTTGGTGGTCTTATTTGCTGTAGGAGACTGCAGGGAGCTTGAGAGCGAAGGGGAGATAATTACAGGCAGAAAAAAACTACTCTGTGTCAAGACTATCTTTGTGGCCTACTTATTAAAAGTCCATTAAAAAATAAGAATCCCACTGCTGCCTGGCTGATGGTCCCCTGGCAAAGGATATTCCTCATAAAGCTGCTACTTACTGCTAAAAATCTCCTGCCAAGAGCAGGGACTTCACATGATTCCACTTCCAGTTTGTCAGAAAAGGGAGCAGCCGCCCACTCCGAGGCAGGATGCTCCAGCACTCCGCCTTCCATGGCACTGCTCCGTGGAAGGTACCCACATCCAATGGATCACAATGCATAATATTGAGGCTCCTGAGATTAAGATCTTTCTAAAATAATCCTCTGTGTTTGTGTATGAAAAGGCAATATAACCTTGTGAGGGGGGGAACTGATGGGAAGAGAAATAGCTTCCTCTTGTCATTTCTCACTGAAAAAAAAAATAAATTTGTGCCATGGTAAAACTGTGATCCAATAATCAATGTACGGTAATAGGCATAAATTTGCATGAGTTGTAATGACAAACCCTTGTGTTGATGTGTCCCTACAACCCAGGGTCTGTGGCAGTCACTCTTCAGGGTATTTCAGTGTCTCTCTGTGAAACCTCTAAATTTTATAGCAGGGACACCAAAATTGGCCATGTTCTTCATTGTTTGAGAAACTGTTTTGCCAGGCTATGGGAGCACAAGTGTTGGGCTGAAACCGGGCTGGAAGGAAAGTGACTCTACTTCAACATAATTTTTCCGTTTGGAGTGCGAGATTCTTTATTCCAGAGAAACTTTGCATTGATTTTGGAGTTACATTGCCCTTGTGGCAGTGGAGCAGCTGCAGCACGCCAGATATGATTCCTGCCAGTGAATTCCTCGGAGTGGGGGAAAGACAAAGTATCCCACAAACTGCTGGGATGGGCAGGCAGATGGCCATTCCACCAGGAAAAGCTGTCGGTGGGTCAGTGTGTCGGGATGGTCAGTCTGTTGGAAGGGTCGTTCTGTCGGGATGGTCACTCTGTCAGGATGATCGGTCCGTCGGGATGGTCGGTCTGTCGGGATGGTCACTCACTCTGTCGGGAGGGTCACTGTCGGGTTGGTCACTCTGTCGGGGTGGTCACTCTGTAGGGGTGGTCACTCTGTAGGGATGGTCACTCTGTAAGGATGATCGGTCCGTCGGGATGGTCACTCACTCTGTCGGGATGGTCACTCTGTCAGCAGCAGGACCATGGGCGGCTGCAGGAGCCGCCTGCCCGCCCTGGGGATGACTCAGAGCGGGATGAAGTCATGGAGGAGCATCATGCCAGCCCCTCGGACTGCTGTCAGACACTGCTCACTTATTCCCTGGCCAAAGCGTGTTAGTGCCGACACTTTCGAGGACTCGCTGCGTGGTCCCGGGGGAGCGGAGCCGCCCGGAGCCCCCTTCCTCCACCGAGAGCGCTGCCAGAGCCGTGCCGGCAGGGCGGGGACCACGGTGTGACCTGGCCAGCACGGTCCCCCGCCAGGCCCGACAGCCTTTCCCAGGCCCACCCTCTTCCCTGTCCCCTGCCAAAACCCAAATCGAATTATCCGTCCCGCCGTCTGTCCCGCCCTCCCCAAACACAAACCATTCCCCTCACCAACGTGGATAAACAGCCTCAACCCAGATTTTTATAAACAGCCCGCTTACTCTTTTGGCAGAAGCACCGTCCCAGCAGGATCTGGCCAGGTTTGATGTCTCGTGGGTCCTGGAGCCTTAAGAAAAACCTGGCCAAGCAGGTTTCCCTGGCCACCAGCAGCCCTGTCACACTGGCAGGGTTTGGGATTCCAGATAGTGACAACTCCAGGGCTCCCTGCACCCTGTCCCCAGTGCAGGGGCAGATCTCCTGCCCTGCTCCATCCTTGCCATGCCTGTGCCTCTCCTCCTTCCCCAGGGATCAGATCCAGAGCTCAGCAAACTGTTCTAACTCTGTGAATTGTGCAAGTGCTCCCACTCCGGTAACCACAGCAGCTAATGAGAGGAATGATACTTGTTTCTGGGAACCATTTGATCTTCATCAGTCCAGGGAGCAGCTCCTCATTAGTGATAAAGGCTTTGACAACTTCTCTTCCAGAGGCAGGGAAATACTTGTCACAAAATCCTGGTTTAATCATGCAGCACATCATACAGACAGAGCCCTGGCTGTGGTCAGTAAACGTTGTTCCACAAATACCAAGAAATTATTCTGCAGGCACTTAAGGCTGTGCTGACTGGAGTGTGGTATCTAAAACAGCACTAAAATTATCTGTGGATGAGCAGGGGCAGTCTGTGATGGAGATTGCCTGGTTGGGAATGATGCCAGGGATGTCAGTAGTGGGGCATGGGTTCATCTTCTGCCAGTGGAATGTCACTGCTGGGATATAAAAGGGCTTAAATTTGGCTCATTTTCTGGACAAATCTGCAGTGTGACAGGGCTGCTCATGGCCCAGGAAATCAGGCTGAGGCTGCAGGACTGATGAGAAGTTGAACTTGGTCAGACCCCGTGGTCTTGGTCCTGCTCAAGTGTGGCCTTACAGGAAGAAACATCTCGCAGAGTGGTTGTCCCCTGGGTGCTCAGTGCAGGCTGTCACTCTTTAAACCTGCACTCACCAGGGAGGTTTATGTTCAGATGCCTGTCCAGGAAGTGGATGAGGTGTGAGACACAGTGATGCTCGAGTTGAGATCGATTCTGTAACCCTCCCTTGGCACCTGTTCTTTCATTCTGCACTCCTGTTGCTCCCCGAGGTGTGCCCTATAAGGTTCATCGTCCCTGTCCCCCATCACAAGGGTGCAGCAGCTTTCCCACAGCCGTGCCACCCCTCCAGGCAGCACAATTGGACAAACACAATGGAAACTTGCATTCCTAAAATCCCAGCTGCAGTTTTGGGGGTGATTTAATGAGAACGACATGGCCATATTTGGGAAAAGAATCAGAGGATGCGTTGCCACAGGAGGGTGGCTGCTTGGTCCCCAGGTCCCCAAAGTGGGCTGGTGACAGTGCAGGGACAGCAGGGAGATTTGTGGGCTCAGAGCAGGGACAGGCATCAGCAGGCAGGGACCCGCAGCCACTTCCCTCAGGCTGCTGATGGACCCTTTGTCCCTCACAAAAGGCTCTTCTGTGCTGCTTGATAACAGCTGCAGGTAGCAATAACAAAACTCAAGTTTTGTTGGGCACTCAAGTGAGGTGACCCCCCTCATTCCAGCTGGCCCCCAGGTTGGGATTCGTGTTTCTCCAGCAGCAGGTGGATGTATCCTCGCAGCGAGTGCTCCACCACGCCCCTGCCCACGTGAGTACTCCTGGGGCAGGGTTTGGGATCCGGGCTGGGCATTGCTGAGCCCAGCGAGGCACCTGCAGCATCTTCATTGCAGGGCACAAGAAGCAGTTGAATTTTGGGATGAGTTGTTTTACCTGTTGTTGTGATCCAGGTTTGACTAGGAATGGATGGGAAATAGGTCATGTCATTGCTAAATTGCTTTCTAAAGCAGGCACAGCTGAAAGTCCCAGAAATCTGCTTCTACAAGGATGCAGGGCTTGCTTTGCCCCTGGTTGTTTGTGGTGCGTGTGGATGCTGCTCTGCATCCCACAAACTGCTGACCTGGCACCTTCCTCTGTTGGCAGGGCTGGGAGAGGGGTTGGCGTGTGGCTGGGGGGCTGGGAGCAGGGGGGAGCAGGGAGAAGCAAACCACAGGGAAGAGAAAACACGTGTTCCCTGCCTGGGACAGAGCGGGGGCTCATCTCCACTGCTTCCAAACGTTATGCTCTCTTCCCTTCGGGTCATTTTTCCCTTCGCAAGCAATCAAATCACTTTTTAAAAAACTCAGCAGCGACCCAGAAAAGAAACATTTCCTCTTATGGAAAAGCCCTCAGTGGTTCAAGGAAGGATCTAGTGAGCAGGGTCCTGTAAAAATCACTTCAGTGCTTCCCTGGTGTCACAGAGTGAGGGGTGGGAAGGCAGCAGTGCCAGCTGTGCTGGGCTGAGCCACACCGGGCCCTGCCTGAACAGTTCCTGTGCCCAGCAGGCTCCCAGTGCTGCCCTAGATGAGCCCAGGCTCAGGTGAGTGCACCTGGGCATGCTTGTCCTGTGGTCCAGCAGGGTCCAGCATCACTCCAGTCCCACCACCAGCCCCTCTCCTCACCCCTGACATGCTGTGTGCCCCCAGGACCCTGCTTGCTCCAGGACCCAGCAGCCTGGGAGGTGGCACAGGGCTTTCCCATGGCATGGCAGAGCAGCCTGGCTGCAGCTGCCAGCACTTTGCTGCTGGCACTGGCCATGTTCTGTGGCCTGTGGTGCCCGAGAGCTGTGCTGGTGAGTGGGCACAGGGCCTGTCCACGTCTCCTGGGACCCTGGGCACAGCCTCTGTGTTCTCCATGCCTGCCATGTGATGACTGTGTGTTGTAGAGTTGGCTCTTTGCTGGTAGAGGAGCAGCCCAGCTCAGAGCTGTCACAGTTTGAGCTGCACTGAGTGATCCCCGTGCTCTTTATCATTCTTATGAAATCTGAGCCTGGCCCTTTGATTTTTTTTTTTATTTTTTTTTTTTTTAACTTGCTTCCACAGCCAACAGCATCAACCCCAGCCCTGGGACACAAGCAATAAAAGCCGAGTTGCCGGCAGACATTCCTCTTCCTCCCCTTGTTGTTTTGGCAGCGGCTTGTTTTGCTTTGTGGTTTCTCCCATGAGTGGAGGGTGCTGTGCACGGCCGTGAGAAGCCAGGCTGGGTGGCAGTGGGGCCTGAGGCGTTCCAGACCACTGGAGCAGGGGCTCCAGACCCTGGGAGGTGGTTACATGACACACATATGTAATTTCTAAGCCATCCTCCCCGTGCTGTGTAGCCAGCCTGCCTCAGGACAGACATGTAGGGAGCAGTGTTTGCAGTGGCTGTGCAATATCAGACTTCTGAGGTGGGTGCTTCTGCCTCTGCCGTGGCTTTGGCAAGGAAGGAAGCTCCATGGGCACTTTGGGTGCCTGGGCAGCGTGGTGGCTAACGGGGAGGCTGGTGCTGAGGGTGCTCTGTGGCCAAGTTCCTGCCCTGGCTCTCACTGGTGTGACCTGCCAGAGGGAAGAGCTTGAAAGCAGGTGGAAAGACAGATGTAGGTGACACAGAGAATGCTCCCGTGCTACAGCTGCATGGTGCCAGCCCTGTTCCTGGCAAAGATGCCCTACACAGAATCTGTGGGGCTGGGGAGGGGAGTTAGAGCCAAGTGCTGCTGGCCGTGCTGCATGGAGCATCCTGCCCCATAGTGCCACTTTTGGACCCTGTTGGGTGTTCAGGGTGATGCCAGCAGGCACCCATGCATGCCCACGGCCATGGCAGCCGTGCTGGGGCTTCTGGAGGAGTATCAAAGCAAACCCCAGGCGTTCCTGGCCAGCGTAGCGTTGGCCTTTTGTCTTCAGCTTATCTCGAGCTGGTTTTAATTTGCAACTGCCTGATTGCGTGCAATGACCTTGGCCTGAGCCTGCTCTGCAGCTGAGTGCCCCGGAGAACATCATAAATGCCATTGATCTGAAGTCACACGCTGCAGAAGTGAAGAGCTGGTGCCCTGCAAGTGGGAGAGGCGGCACAGCCGAGTGGGTGCTCCCAGCTGCCAGAGGGTATGGGGCTCGCACTGGGGGGATGCAGCTCCCTCCGAAGTCCCTGTCAAGACAGGCTCTGGTGTGACAAGCTGGGGAGAGGGTTGGCACATGTCCCTGCGCTGCCGCAGTGAGATTGTGGCAAGGGTGCAGAGCCGCCTTTAAACAAAAACCCGGAGCTCGCTGCCTGCAGTAGCTGAGAATGAGCTCGAGTGGCACCAAAACCATGTTCCTTGCAGCTCAGCCTGGCATGCACAGCTCCCTCTGCGCCACGGTGTAAAGCCTTGCTCCCTCCTGATTGAAGGAACCAACAGGAGCCGGTAGTTCCATCTCCTGTGAGAGCCCAGGGCACTGGAATGATGGCAGGGGAGGTGATGCATCTGCTGGCAACCAAATGGCATCCCCCATGCAGCCAATCTGGCCTTGAAACCTGGTGTGGGAGAGAGGAGATGCCAGCCCCAGTGGCACTTGGGCTCGGGGACAGGCTCTCTGTCAGTGCTGCCACTATG